>NW_023276806.1:104927442-105234868 GCF_003668045.3 Cricetulus griseus
TTTCTTTGACTATTTATAAACAGATGGATAATACTTTTTCTTATATATAAACTATTAAGAACTTTAATGTAGCACATTTAAAAATACACTGTTTTGCTCTGTAGGTTCTTAAAGTGGTATTATTTCTGAACTTGTGTCAATATGCATTATCTCCATAATATACAAATAAATGATGTGTTGAACTCAGTATATCTAATCCATTATACTCTGTATAATTTTAAGTAAAATGTCTGTTTCTATAATAATGTAATTTAGGACCCAACAGTCGCGTTATAAGCAAGCCACACACATACCAAGATGGGAAATTTGTCCAAGAAAATAAATACAGGTAATACTTAATGAATCTGCTTTTGTACTTTCTCATTTGCACATTATCAGTCTTATATCCTATGTATGTATATTTTTACGTTGAGTGTAATATGTACAAATGCTATTCAGAGAAGAAAATGCTAGTATTGCTTCCTCTAAATATACACATACTCATTTGTCATATTGTCTGTTTTCTAATTTCCATTTGTATTATATATTAACAGCAAATAATAAATATTATGCATAAATTTGTTTCTTTTGAATTTTTAATCAAAATCATCATCTTGCGGCTTGTGGTACTTCTTAGTCTGTTTTTTATTTTCTTGAAAACTCTGACACAGATTTCTCTGTGCTAAGCATAAGCAAGAATAAGAATGATAAACAGTGTGCTTTTATTTTCGTACATGAAGAATTTATATATAGGCATGAATGTGATATATACATATATATATATATATATATATATATATATATAGAGAGAGAGAGAGAGAGAGAGTTGTAAGTCAAGGTTTTTCTGTACACTTGTATGTCTGTAGGGAATAAAAGAAGAAAAAAGACTGAGATCCCTTAATTTTCAATAAATGATCTTCATAGAATAAACAACTCTATATTAACTACATTAAAAAACAAAATAAATAATATTATTTAAATGCAATAGCAGTTCACATACCCAGTCATACTAATTCACCAAAATTATGATTGTGTCTTTGTTTTATTTTCACATCAATTATTACTACATGCAATCACCATCAAAATACCCACACAAGTCTTCAAAGAACTTGAAAGAACAATACTAAACACTATATGGGAAAAAACCCAGGATGCCAAATCAACCCTGTATAATAAAGAAACTTCCAGAAGCATCACCCATTCCTGACTTCAAGCTCTACTATACAGCTATAGTAGTGAAAAGAGCTTGGTATTGAAACAAAAACAGACAGGAAGACCAATGGAATTGAATTGAAAACCCTGATATTAATCCACACACATAGGAACACCTGATTTTTGACAGAGAAGCTAAACTTTTACAATGGAAGAAAGAAAGCATCTTTAACAAATGGTGCTGCCATAACTCTATGCTGACATATACAAGATTGCCGATCAATTCTTATATTGTCATGCACAAAACTTAAGTCCAAATGGGTCAAATATCTCAACATAAATCCAGCCACACTGAACTTCTTAGAAGACAAAGTGAGAGGTACCCTTAAAAAAATGATACAGGAGAACATTTCATGAGCATAACTACCAGTACACAGACACTGAGATAGACAATTAATGAATGGGGTCTCCTGAAACTGAGAATCTTCTGTAAGGCAAATGATGCGGTTAACAAGACAAACCAGCACCCCATAGAATGGCAAAAGATCTCCACCAACCCCACAATGGACAAAGGGCTGATATCCAAAATATACAAAGAACGCATGAAGCTACTCAACAAAACACCAAATAATTCATTTAAAAAGTGGGGTACAGAACTAAACAGAGAATTCTCAATAGAGAAATCTAAAATGGCTGAACGACACGTAAGAAAGTACACAACATCCTTAGCCATCATGGAGATGCAAATTAAAACATCTCTTCGATTTCATCTTACAGCTGCCAGAATGACTAAAATCAAAAACATCAATCACAGTTTATGATGGAGAGGATGTAGAGAAAGGGAAACACTCTTCCATTGCTGGTGGGAGTGCAGAATTGTGTGGTCACTTTGGAAATCAGTATGGTGGTTTCTCAGGAAAATGGGGATCAGTCTACATCAAGACCCAGAAATTCCTCTGAAAGAGTGTGTTAGTTAGAAGACTTGGGCAGTCTATGGGACTTCTGACAGTGGAACCAGTATTTATCTCCAGTGAGCAAATGGACTTTGGGTGCCCATTCTCCATGAAGGGATACTCTTTTAGCATAGATACAGAGAGGAGGGCCTAGGCCCTCCCCCAATTGATGGGATAGACTTTTCTGGTTTCCCATGGAAGGTCTCATCCTCCCTGGGGAGTCGATGGAGTGTGGCTTTGGTGGGAGGATAGCAGGAAGAGGGAACGGAGATTGATATTTGTAAAATAAGATTGCTTCTAAATTAAGTAAACTAATTTAAAAAAGAAAGTTAGCAAATTGGTGACTTAATAAATGATGAAAGGATGATTACCCCCAAAGTATTGGGTGAATACTTATTTGTGTAAGATACAAAAAGTAAGTGACAAAATGGTGATTAAATTGTATATTCCAACCCTTACTTAGAAGAAAACCTAGAAATCATTAGCCTCAAATGTGGCTTAGAGTAAATTGGTTCAGGTGACTTGAAAGCTTCTTGGAGACACAGTGTGGAAAAGGAAGATAGATGCCTGGAAGACATAGATACATACATAAGGCCAGTGATTATTTTAAAAATGAGGAATAGAATTCAAAAGTTTGTTATAATGGACTTTGCAAAGCAATATATTTGGATGCCAATATAAAGGGAGTTATACAGTAAATAAGCATCAACTAAAAAATGCTTAGAGTTTTCTACTGCTTTTTTCAGCATACATAAACTTTTGATACACACAGCCAACATAAAAATTGTCATTAAAATGCCAGGTCTGTTCAGAATACTTGATAAGGTCCTTAAGATCACATCAGTCCAAGGAATTGCCTCATTGCTAAGTCACATTTACCCAACAGTTGATGGAGAACAATAGGATGAGTGGTTGTTTCATCTTAATCAATGTTAATTTGACAATTTCAAGTTGCTTTTATTCTTAGTATTCAAATTAACACACAATGAATATTATTTCTGTTTATCAGTTATGTGTTTCATAAACACATTTCCAAATGGTTTCTGTAAACCTCAAAATACTTAAGAAAGTATTAAAGATTATTTTTAGATATAAAATGTCACTATAGAAAATCATTTCAGATCTATTTGACATATATCTTGGCCATTTACATTCCTTCCATCCATCTTTGTCTTAGGCATATAGAAATATGTCCACAAATTTTGGAAAAATAAAGGTAAATTCACATAAATCAGTGGAAAAACCCACAACCATTGTCAACTGTCAAGTGAATTAGAAGAAAGGAATGAGTAATGGCTGAGTATATATAATTCTGCTGATGCTATGGAATAATAGATACATGTGTGACATTTGTCCCACAAATAGAGATGAGTGAACTTTTTAAATACATTAAGGATATCTTGAAGAATTGTAAAAAAAAAAAAAAAACTTTTTTCCAAATAGGTTGCTTGAATAGTTATTTTCATATCTTCATCTCCCAGAAGGACCCATTCAATGCAGAACTGGAGGTCTTTAATGAAGCTTCTCTTCAAAAACAAAGAAAGTAAAACACAATCACTAAGTGTTTTGCCACTTAAAAGTGTAGATGGTACAAACGCTAATTTGTATATTCTGAATAAGAAAAATAAAATAATTAGTAGAGAAATCATTAACAAATGAGCAGAAAAAGTTTAAAAACATCATGATTTGACTGTCTAAGCCAACCATAATTAAATTTCTGAAAATTAGTTGAAATTTTTCAAAACCTTGACAGGCCTTAAAAGAACAATACTGAATCTTATATGGAATAACAAAACTCAGGATAACCATCCCTGATTTACAGAGCTATACTAATAGTATCAATGTGGTATTGGCATAAAAACAGACTGGTTGATCAGTGGAATTAAATCAATGATCCAGATGTAAACCCACAAACCTCTGGACATCTTGGTTTTGATAAATAAGCCAGAAATACACACTGGAAAAAAGGAAAGCATCTTCAATAAATAGTTTTGGTCTAACTAGATGTTAACTTGTAGAAGAATGCAAATAGATTCATATCTATCACCCTGAACAAACTGAAGTCTAAATGGATCAAAACCTCAATACAAAACCAGATATACTGAACCTGATATAAGAGAGAGTGGACAATAACTTTGAATGCATTGACACAAGAGACAGCTTCCTGAATAGACCACCAGCAGCAATGGCACTAAAATGGACAATTAATAAATGGGACATCATAAAACTGATAAATTCTTTTATTCTTTCTCTCCATTTGTTATTTAAATTAGCAACAAGATTATTTTACATGTCAAACCCAATCCCTCTGCCTCCCCTGCTCCCCTGCCCCCCCACCAACTAACACCCTACCAATCCCATACCCTTTCTGCTCCCCAGGGAGAGTGAGGCCTTCCATAGGGGGTCTTCATAGTCTGTCATGTCCTTTGGGATAAGGTGTAGGCCCACTCCCTTTTGTCTAGGCTCAGGGAGTATCCCTCTATTTGGAATGGTCTCCCAAAGTCTATTCCTATGCTAGGGATAAGTACTGATCCACTACAAAAGGCCCCATAGATTTCAGAGGACTCCTCACTGACACCCATATTCATGGGGTCTGGATAAGTCTCATGTTGGTTCCTCAGCTATCACTCTGGGAAACAAGAGTTCCTCCGTGTTCAGATCAGCTGTTTCTGTGGGTTTCACCAGCCTGGTCTTGACCACTTTGCTTATCACTCCTCCTTCTTTAAGTGAAAGGACATTGTCAATAGGACAAAACAGCAGGTACCTATAGAATGGGAAAGGATTTTCACCAATTCTATATTTGACAGAGGGCTATTGTTAAATTATATAAAGAACTCAAGAAACTAGATATCACAAACCAAATAATAGAATTAAAAGTGGGGCAAAGTGGATACCATACTCAGCTTTAATTCAGAGGTGAGGGTCTTAGTCCTGTCACAGACATTTTCAACTCCCCCATTGGAGCCCTTACCTGTTGGAAGGAGTGCATGGAGGGTGGATTAGGAGGAAGTAAAGAGTCCAACTTTTGTTGGACTGCAAAATGAAATTTTAAAAACATAATTCTAATAAAATAGTGGGATACACATACCATTAGAGTAAGATTACTCTGACACTGCCTGGAACACCAGAACTCAGAGGCAGAATAGCCCAGTGACCTAGGATATAACTAAATATAACTGGCAAAAAAGACAAGGTAATAATTCTTAATGATATTCTGCTCTACTCCTAGATTTATGCCTAGCCCAATTGTCACCAGAGAGGCTTCACCCAGCAACTGATAGAAACAGGTTCAGATACCTGAACACAAACATTAGGCCAAGCTCAGGGATTCCTGCTGAATAGGGAGGAGGAAGGATTGTAGGAGCCAGAGAGTTTAAGGTCACCACAAGAAAACCTATAAGACCATTATAGGGAGTCACAGAGACTGAACTGACAACCAGAGAACCTGCATAGAACAGACCTAGGCACTCTCAATATATATGATACAGTTGTGTAGCTTGGTCTTCCTGTGGGACTTGTAACAGTAGGAGCAGCTGCTGTCTCTGACTCCGGTGCCTGCTTCTAGGACCCATTCATACTACTGGGTTGCTTTGTCCAGTTTTAATAGGAGAGTAGGTGCCTAGTCTCACTGCAAATTCAAATGCCATGCCTGGTTTGATACCCATGGAAGACTTGCCTTTTTCTAAAGAGTAAGCAGGAAGAGAAGTGAATGAGGCAGGGAAAGAGGAGAAAGATGTGGGAAACTGGAAGGAGAGGAGGGTGGGGAAACTGTGGTTGGGGTGTAAAAGCAAAAATAAATAAATAAATAGGCCATGACTTTAACCCCAGCACTCAGGAGTCAGAGGCAGGGGAATCTCTATGAGTTCAAGGCCAGCCTTGTCTACAAAGAGAGTGCCAGGATAGGCTCTAAAGCTACACAGAGAAACCCTGTCTCAAAATCTAACTAACTAACTAAATAAATATATAAATAAATAAAATGATGGAGGGAAGGTGGTGGAAGGAAAAAAAGAAAAAGAAAGGAGGGATGGAGGGAGGGAGAAAGGGAAGAAGGGGGGAGGAAGGGAGAAGGTTATACTAACTATTTAAAAGACCTAAGGAACTTTGACTCTAGGCATGGCTGGGACAGAAGTCTGAAACAAAGACAACATGATGAAGTCTTTCACTTTCAGCTTTGTTTTCCTCCCTGTAGGCTCGATACTCTCAAACCCAGTTCTTCTATAGTGCAGATGGATTCTAGGAAGTCTGTGTGGACCATCTGGTGTTTTAATCAATTTTAATAGAGTGTTTATTTTAGGAATTCTCAGCAAGGTTCTCTTTAATGGAACTGACCTCAGTCACTTTTTCTTGTGCTAATATAAGTGGTTTGTATGGAAGATTCTTATTTGCCAGACATAAGACAAATCCTTCTCTAAGCTTCATGGAACAAGATTAGAATTCAGATTATTTATGCAATATTCTCAAAATTCCATTTTCATGAAACAGGCAGGAAAGCTGGGCCTGGTGACACAAGTCTGTGATTCTCAGGTATTTGTGAGACTGAGAAAAGAGAACTACATGTTCAATGCAGCCTCGACAATTGGTGACATCTTTTCTCAAAATTAATAAAAGAAACCCAAATCAGTCTCCAGGCATATCTCAGTGGTAGAGAATTTGACTAGTGTACACCAAGTCCTAGCTTCAATCCCAATTGCTATAAAATGAGGAGTTATATCCTTTGAAGAAAAAAGACAATATTCACTCCTACTCTAACTAAAATTTTTAAATCTACAAGCCTTATAGGAAAATAACATGGATAAGGTCATTCTTGAGGAAAGACTTTTAGTTTATTTACATGACTGCTGTTAATGGATAAAACCTGATAGCTTTAAGATCTTAGGAATGGAGGCACTGGGACAACAACCCAGCCACAAAACTTTCAACCTACAATTTGTCCTGCCTATAAGATGTGCTGAAGTAAAGGTGGTGCAGAACTTGTGAGAGTAGAACCTAATGATTGATCCATCTTGAGACCCATGCCATGAGAGGGAGCCTACCACTGATATTGTCTGGAGAGACAGGAACCTGAAGCTGATAGCCCAGAGACCTAGGATGGAACAAAACATGAAATGGCAAAAAAAAAGTCAATTAAATGTTTCCTAATGATACTCTGCTGTACCCATAGACCAGAGTCTAGCATAAACATCATCAGAGGGGATTCCTCCATCAGCTGATGGAAGCAAATGTAGAGATCCACAGCCAAACAGCCAGAGCAGGGGAATCCTGTAGAAGAGGCAGAGGGAGGCTTTTACAAGCCAGAGGGGTCAAGGAAACCACAGACAAACAAACAACAAAACCCCAAATTCAACTAATGTAGGCTCATAAGGGCTCACAGAGACTGAATCAACAAAAATGGATCCTGTATGGGTCTGAGCTAGGTACTCTGCATATATATTATGGTTGTATAGCTTGGTGTTATTGTGGAACTCCAAACAATGGGAGTGGGGATGTGTGTCTCTGAGCTCTTCTTCTCCTACTGGTTTGTCTTGTCCAGTCTTAGTATGTTTTATATTTTACTGTGTCTTGTTAGGTCATGTTTGGTTGATATTCCTGCAGGTCCTTCTCTAAAGGAAACAGAGGAGGAGTGTATCTGAGGAAGAGGAGAGGGGAGGGGAGGTGAAGGCGCTGGCAGGAAAGGAAGGAAAACAATGTGGTCAGGATGTAATATATGAGAAAAAATAAGATAAAAACCTGGCCAGGATTAATTACACATTTGAAGGATAGTATGCTTCAAAGAATGAAGTTTTCTAATGATACTATTGTTTGGAAAAAGTTCCCTGCACTTTTTCTGGAAAACTGAGGGTGAGTATAACCACTCTCAGATCCAGTTTGTCTTTCATGACAGGATTATAAAATAAAACTGTTGTGCTTTTGTAAGGGCATACAAGGACAATGAAGGCAGCAGATGTTTGGGTCAATTCCTCAAGACTAGGTAGAAGGTTTTTTTTTATCACCTTTAGTTACCTATGAAAATTTATAAAGTTAGAAAGAGACAAAGTTGTGTCCTGATAGCTCTACATCATAATGTTTTCATTAAATGAGTAAATCATTTATAAATATGAACTCTCAGAAAACAGGAAACTGTCTCTAGGCTCACTTCAAAAAGTGCTTGTCTAGCAAGCATGAAGAACTGACTTAATTCCTACAAACCTGGCCCTGAATTAAATCTCCTTCCCAATAAATAAATAAAGATACATTGTGAAAAGGAGGAACTAAACATGGTGTGATGGTTTGAATAGGAACAGCTGGCTGCCATAGACTCCTGTGTTTGAATGCTTGGTCCATAGGGATTGGCACTAATAGGAGGTGTGGCCTAGTTGGAGGAACTATGTCACTGCAGAGGCGGGCTTCAAGGTGTCATATGTTCCAGCTACACCCTTTCTAGTACACAGTATCCTTCTATTACCTGGGGATCAATATGAAGTACTCTCCACTACCTTTCCAGCATCATGTCTGCCTTCATGCCACCTTGTTTTCCACCATGATGTCAATGCACTAAACCTCTGAAACTGTAAACCAGCCCCAATTAAATGTTTTCCTTTATAAGAGTTGCCATGGTCATAACGTTTCTTCACAGCAGAAAAACCCTAAGATAAATGGTGAACCAAAATTTATTTATATATTTTTCTCAACTTCTAAAATAATAAAGATAGGATTGTTTCTAAGAGCCAGGCATGGGGACAAACATTTATAATCCCAAAACTGAGAAGATAGAGACAGCAGGATACCTGAGACTCTCTGGCTACTCTACCAAGCCTACAGAATAAGGTCCAGATTCAGTGAGAGAATCTCCAACACAAAGACAGCCAACTGTTGAAGAACAACACTCAAGGTTGTCCTCTAGACTCCACATGTACATCCATACCCATATACATTCACCTATATACACATGCATACCAAACATGCTCACATATAGATATATGTATACATGTTGATATGCATGTGCATATATTATTAAATATAATTGCAAATTATAATAATTCTAGGAAAATATAAATAGCTACTTTAATGTATAAAATTACATGGAAATACATCATATATATGTATATATGACTCCAAAATATTAGTATATTATCATAATAGTAGTATAAAAGTATATTTTTCATTTTATTATTTTACATGTATGAGCGTCTGAGCACTACTGTGTTCATGGAATCTGAGGAGGACAGAAGGATGCATCAACATCCCTGTAACTGGAATTACAGATGGTTTTAAGATACCATGTATGTCCTGGGAAATGAACCTTGACCCTCTGAAAGAGCCGTTCCTGCATTCTCCATTACAATGATGGTGCCTGCAGGCACCAAATGTAAATTATTTTACAAGCGCTTGGGCGATAACCATCTTGTCTCTCTTACTTTGAGCCTTGAGCTTACAGACCACCCAGAGAAGTAACACCAATCCGCAGCAAACAGCTGCACCAAACAATCCCATCCTCCACCCCTTAAGCGATCTATGATGACAATCTCTCCGTCAAGGACAGGAGTTAATCTGGATAACAATAGCGGCTCTCAACTCCCGGGGAGAGGGTGGAGTTTCAACTTTTGAAGGTCCGAAGGGGCTCTTCGGGTGAGTCTTTTTGGGATCCACAGGGGATTCTCTTTATCCTGTGAAAAAACACAATAGCTCCCCTGGATCTTATGAGAATAGGATCCGGGCCTCTCCAAAGATCAGTTAAGATATTGGCCTTTTAGGTTTTGAGGTGAGACGCTTGGCCAGAGCGTCAATGTTTATGAGGCTTTAAAGCTCCAGGCATTCCAGGCCTAACATGTATGGCCTTTTCCCCTATCAAAGACTGGGAAAGCCATCTGTAATTTCCTCCGCTCCTCTAATGGTAAGAAGGAGTGGGTACCAAATAATGGGGGTGTTGATGGAAGTACACCCGCTGGATTAACAGGTCTCTTAAATTTACCAGGGTGTGACCGGTTATCCCCTATTTTCTCTCCCTCCTTTTTTGTTTCTTGTTTACCTAGCTGAGCTGTTTCCTCTAAAACTTTATCTCTTGAGCTTTTAGAGTCATTAGAGCTATTAAGATTTAAAGCTTTAAACTTATTTACAGAATCATCTAACAAATTATTCACTCCCTTGTCATTAGACATCCCGGGAGGTCCTTTTTTCTTATTTGTTGCTGTTTCTCTTCTTATACACAGTCCCTTGTCAGTAGACATCCCGGGAGGTCCTTTTTCCTTATATTTTATTGTTGGGCGCGCCCCATCTCTCACTACATTTGGTTTCTGACATGTAATTCTGGACTTCTTTAAGATTGCTACAACAGTGAGAAAGGTCAAAATAGCTCCTAGTAAAAGCACAGAAGCCTCTACATTAACCTCCCAAAATAGCAACATTCCCAAGCCAAAGTCCAGAAAAGACATACCTCTCCGAATTTACCACCCTGCAGTTCTGAATCCGCCCCGTTAGAGGGGTCTCCGAGGTGCCGGTGATGTTGAGGTCAATTTCCCGGGTTTCGGCACCAGATGTCCCGCGTACTATGTTCTCGCTGGCAAGAAACACGCAGGACACTCGGATCCTTCTGCAGGAAAGCTTTAATGCATCTTGAGAGTGGGAGAGCATAAGCTTACCAGAGCGGAGACCCCGGCCCAAGAATCCCGTTCCTTAATAAAGGCTGGCAGCCCGCCTGGGATGTGTTACCCTATGAATGGCTTCAGCTCCTCAGGCCAAATGAGCCACAGGATAGGCAGAGATCAAAGGAATGGAAATTACCCAGCGCCTGTGAAATAATTTACATTTGGTGCCTGCAGGCACCATCATTGTAATGGAGAATGCAGGAAGGGCTCCCTACACTTAACCACTAAGCCATCTCTCCAGCAGCTAGTATATTAATATGTTAATTACAATTTTTATTGAGATTTTATGAATGATATATTTTATTTACAGTGGAGAAACAAATTTTATACATTATATTGATTTTATACAGTAAGTTAAATACAAATAACATACCTCATGTGACTGTAGTGACATCATTTTCAAGTAGTCTATTCATCATGAATTAAAGGAAAAATACTAGTGAAGTGAATGTTGCCAGCATAAGTATCTAGTAAATATTAGAACAATGATCAAAAGAAATTGGTCAAAATCAATAAAAAACGTTTCTACAGTACTTCAGGCACATCTACCATCCAATATCTTTCTTGAAAATAGTGTATTTTAGGCTGTTTCAAATCTTCAAGTAGTCTAGAACTCTGTGTCTCATCCTCATTCTCAAGATAAAACAACAAAAAGTGACTTGTCAACCACACAATAACAAAGGCAAGCAAATACCAGTACTGCTTTTTTGTCCGCAATTTTGAAGCATATTTTTTAATTGTGAAATATAAACATTACAGAATAATGTTACAAAGATACTAATGGTCATCTTAACATTCCATTGCTTCTTTTCTTCACACATATTTAAATGTAAAGAATCAGGGACCTTCTGGCTTTACTTTTGCATGATTAATTTTGAGACAGCATCTCTCTATTCAATTGTGTTCTTCTTGAACACTAAATATTCCCTCTTCAGCCTTCTGAGTGTTGGGCTTATAGCCATAGAGCATGATGCCTGGGAAAGCAACTATATCTGAAGTAATAATCTTCCACCAGGAGCTCCTCTGAGGCTGCCCTGCTTCCTTTCCTTGTGACTTCTCTCCTCCTGATCTTATGTATGGAAGACAGCCTTTCTTGAGGTGTGACAAGTAGCTTCAGAAGCTGTAAATTCATGAAGCATGCCAACTGGAGAAGACATTCTAGAAGATTCCTCCAGAATGTGGACTTCCTGCCCCTTTTCTCACTACAATCCTCCATTTATCTTATATCTTCCTTGGGGGCAGCTTTTATTGGATCTATTTCCTCTAACAACATTGTCTTCCAGGTATCTGGGCATCAGAGAGCAGTAAAAAATTTACATTCCATTAGGAGTCACATCTTGCTGTGACATTAGTTTCCTAGTAACAGTTTACAAAGTTCATTTTATTCATATAAAACAATTATTATCCCAAGGGGAATGATTTTAAAAGCCCTTTTGACTTGTCAAAATAAGAACAATAAGTCACCACCAATAAAGATTTTGAAAAAATATTTTTTAAAATATTAATTATATTTTGTTATGCAAATATTTAATAAAGTCATAATTGCATACCAAACTTACAGTAAAGGTATAAATTTTATGATAAGAATGTTATAAAGATATCATTATTCTTGGCAATGGAACTGAGCCCTGATTCTTGGATCAGCAATTGGAAGCACCAAGAGGAAACCAAAAGGAAGCTAAATTTAGGATCTGAGAAAGCTTGCAAGCCTAACTTACTCTGAAACACAAAGGACATAAATTTAAAAATCTAAGGACAGGTTACATAAGGTAGTCACAATGACCACTTCATAATGGACATTGCTGGATATTTCCTGGCACTCTGAGAGACAATGTACTTTAATGTAGATTATATTGATTTAGCCTAACACAACTGTTTCCTCTTACCTTGCAATAACTTGGAGCAAATCAATGCAATCTGCATTTCAATACTTTGTTTTACTAACTTCTTAATAGACCTGGTTTGAACAATTTTGATTAGAGGACAATATGCCCACACCTATGAATAAATGGACTTCAAACAGGTAGGAAGTCAGAAAGCAAAATAAATCACTTTATTTTTAAATTCACACAAGCAATTAATGCTTGTGTATTTTAGAGACATCATCAATAGAGACATGACCTTGATCATTTGGTGACAGCATCTCAGAAACCTCCTTGAGAGTGTCCATAACACATTGTGAATACTATATTCATATCATTACAATAAAATATAAGATGTAAGAAGTGTTGCCAGTAAAAGCACAACAAATTCAACATATTCATCATACTCTCATTCTCTCCTTTAGCAACTTCGGTGTTCATGAATGCCAGATACAATTATGGAAAAGTATAGTGAAAAACATTTTGAAAGCTGAGCTTTTGTGAAAATATTGGGCCACCTCTATTCTAAAATTAATTGTCCTATGGTGTTCGAAATAGTGATAGGTGGTCTAAAGGTGTTGATGTTTCTGCTGCCATTGTTTGTCAAGTCTCATTATTGTAAATCTAACCAATCATAGGGCATTGCCCGAAATATAAGTAAATCAAGAACATTACTTGTTATGATCAATGCAAATACACACATGCATATGGGACTAGACAAAGTTGTTTATTTTGTAATTCTCTAATAAATGTGAATACTAAAATTCATATGAATACTAAGGACATTGATCAGTCAGAAAGATGTTTGAGGACCTTAGTTTAAGCCCTCAGATCCCACACGAAGATTTCTGTACTGAGCACAGTGGTGTGTGACTTAATCCCATTATTAGGTTTTGCTGGCCAGATGGAGGAGCTTCATCTGTAAATCCCAGTTTCAGTGACAGACGCTGTCTGGAAAACAAGGTGGAAACTGATTGACAATGATATGACCAATAGTGACTTCTGGCCTCTACAATCATGTGCACATGATCACATACATATACAACATACTGCACATACACACACACCAAACAAAATCCTATTATGCCATGAATATTTTATTAAATGTTTGGTACATCTAACTTAGAAACAATATAAATGAATAATTATCAAATATATGTGTGAACATCACAAAGAAACTAGAGACTTTATACTGTTCTTAATAACAATAAAATATGTTGTTACTAAGATTAAATGAAGATATTTAATAAGCCTTTAAAATATATGTGTTTCAGGAAGCATGAGATATAAAACTTAACTAATGGTGTGCCATTCTTTTATCTACTTCATAATTTGTTCACATTCTTTCCTTTTTGTTTTTTTTGTTTTTGTTTTTGTTTATGATTTTTTATCTTGTTTTGAGGCAGGGTTTCTCTGCATAACAACCCTGGCTATCTTTGTAAACCAGGCTGGCCTCGAACTCACACAAATATTCCTGCCTCTGTCCCCCAACTTCTGAGATTAAAGGATGTACCACCACATACCAGCAGTTGTTACATTGATCTGACTCAGTCTTTAGATTTTTTTCTTCAGAATTGCTTATTCCTCTTTTCACAATGAGCTGAATTTTCCATGATATTGTTACATGTATTTGATTATATGTATCTCTTATAGTTAGAAGGAAAAACAACCCCTGTAATCTAGGGTATTGGAGTAGTTGGTCACCAGTTGTTGGGGTATTTGGTTATGTTTAAGTGGTACACCCTTGCAGGCGGGAGTACATCATGGGTGTAGGCTTTGACAGTAAAACACATTGTCTACTTCTGGTTTGCTCTCTTGGTCTCATGCCTGTAGAGAATCGAGCTGTCCGCTTCCTATTACAGCCACAATGGCTATTGCTTGCTGTCATTTCCCCTCTCTGCCAACAATGACTCATATCTCTCTGGAACCGTAAGCCCAAATAAACTATTTTCTATTTTTTTTCCTTAAATTACCTTTTTTTTTTTTTTTTTTTTTTTTTTTTTTTTTTTGGTTTTTCGAGACAGGGTTTCTCTGTGGAGCTTTGGAGCCTATTCTGGCACTCACGCTGGAGACCAGGCTGGCTTCGAACTAACAGAGATCCGCCTGCCTCTGCCTCCCGAGTGCTGGGATTAAAAGCATGCGCCACAAACGCCCGGCCTTAAATTGCCTTTCATCACATTATTTTATCATAGTAACAGAAAATGTGCTAATGCAATATCCCACCATGATTTCCTCTCTGGGTAGTCTAATCGCATAACTCACACATGTATATAAAATTGTCTATATTGTAAATCACTGGGCATCCTTCACAGTAGAAACTGTAGCTATTTGAGATTTGATAGAGTATAATAAAGTACAGTTCAAATTTTTCTAGTGCCTCATTCTACATATTAATCATACTAGGCAGAGATATTGATAGCAACATCTAATATACTTTCTTATGAACCTCAGCAATTGACATTTAACAAAAATTATTGTATTATGTATCCATAAAAAGTTTATTTAGCCCATTTAACAATCACTTATAACATTATTATTTAAAATAAATGTTAAGACTTAAGATAGGTTCCTTATTTAATAATTCTATTAAAAATAACATATCCAACTAGCATTGGAGTTTTAATTATCAAACAGTTTAGAAAGTAAATAAAAGTATTTTTATGCTTATTTATAAATGAAAACTTCTTTAGTGAATGCTATAATGTTACTTTCTGACATACATTGTTCAGGCTAAGATAAAAATATCAGTCAAAAGAATGCACAAATCCTTACTATATTGATTCTCTTAGCGTTTCTATTGCTGAGATAAAACGCATGACCAAAAAGCAACTTGGAAAACAAAGGGTTTTATTTTTCTTCTTCTACTTCCCCTTCATGGTCCATTATCAAAAGAAGTGAGGGTAGGAGCTCAAGGCAGGAACCTGAAATCAGGAAATGAAGCAGAGGCCATGGAAGTTTTCTGTTCACTGACTTGCTTCTCATGACTTTTATTCACAGATCTTCCTCTACCTTCATTTTTTTCTCTTCTATTCACTAAATAACTTTCTTCTCTAATGGCCTCCTTCCTACTTCCATGCCCAATTGACACTCAGGAATGTATCACCTAACCTGACAATTTCCATTTCCATCTGTTTTCTTAAAAACAATATCCTAATTTCATTTCAATAAATAAATTCCATGATACATATGTATATTTTGACTTTGTACATGTTTTACAATCTTGCTTCAAATTTTCTCAGAAAGTTTCATAGTTTCAAGAAGAGAAATAAGTAAGACAAAAGTCAAGATACTTACCCTTAGGCCTTAAACACTTTTCGTTATTGTTTGAGCATTCTTATTTTAAATATTTCTGATTTCTGTGCTACCTAGGACAACCTTTGGCTGACCATAATATTACAACTAACCATGATAGAATGAAGTTAATTATTTCTTCCTGGGCGGGCTCAGAAGACACAAGGAAGTTTTCCACTCCCACAGTCACTTCATCCTCGTAGAACTTATTTGTCATGCTCATCTCATTCTTTGTTCTCCATTGTGCTGCTTCAAAATACACCCTTTTGTTTTTTATTTTCACTCTTCTTTTTACTCTTGGGGATGTTTTGCTTTGTTTTCCATTTTATTGATAATCAATTTTTTAATTAATATATCCTGATTATGGTTTTCTCTCTATCTACTCTGCCCCATTTTCTCCTTCACATCTCTCATTAGAAAAAAAAAACAAAACTTCTAAGAGATAGTAACATATAATATAATAAGATAAATTAAAAACTAACATATTTGAATTGAGGAAAACAAGCAGCAGAAGAAAAAACCCAAGAAACAGTGACCCACTCAGGAAATGATAAAACACTAAAATGGGAGCAAGGCCTGACATAATTGGCTCAGACACTGTGGATACTTCCTCGATTTCTCTAAGTTCATGTGTCAAATTGATTTAGATGGCCTTCTTCTCTCCATTTCCTCTAGCTCTTGCAATTTTGCTGCATCACCTTTGGTGGGGTTCACTGACCTCCAAGGAGGGGAAATTGATGGAGATATCCCATTTAGGTGTAAGTATTTCAAGTTCTCTCATTCTCTGCATTCTGGCTGAGGGTCTGTGTATTTGTTTCCATCTGCTGCAGGAGGAAGCATCTCTGATGATGGCTCAACAATGAACTAATCTTTCTTCCTTGGACACACACACACACACACACACACACACACACACACACACACACACAATTCATCCTGGATCACAGATCCTAGAACATAGGGGTGAAGGCTGTGGGTAGGCATCAGCTTGATTTATCCATGTTCAAGAGTTGTGTAGTCGTTGTCCTCAGAAATGGGAACTTACTGTAGATTCTTGGCAACAATCTCTGTTGTTTGGGGAATTTTCAAGGGGAACTTATTGGTCAACAAATCAACTATATGTAACTCATTCTTGGGATGAAAAGCTTTGTTTGTGACAATAGCTGGCCACTTGGAGCTTTGTCCCTCATTATTTGGAGATTTAAATAATATATATATATATATATATATATATATATATATAATGTTTATATTTTAGAAAGTATCTACTGTATTCTTTCCATACTAACACTCTAATCCCTTAATTTTACCTGTTTCTCTTGGGGGAGATTTCTAAGGAAAGGATCCCTGCCTTAAGTACCCTTGGACAAGGACCAGAGTGATTTCCATTGTATAGTGACTCCATTCAGCAAACATCACATTTGATGAAACCTTCAGATGTATTCATTTCACAGAAGGAAAGCACATAGAAATTTGATTACTCTATATTGTCTGTTTTCTCTATTAGATAGATGAAAACTGAAAGAATTGGAAGTGTATTGAAAAAGCCCTCATTCATTGAAAATGAGGTGATCAACACTGTGGCAATCAAAGTAGGATCAACAAACTCCTAAAGGGTTTAGATAATGAAAACAGTTGACCAAATATTAATGAAATTATCTGCCCAGTATGATCCTCCAACATGACCTTTCATTATATGACAAGCAGGATACATTGTCTAAACCACATATAATTCAAAAATACATTATTATAAGTTAACAAAATGATGTGATTGATATTAGTAGGAAAGCTACCGGCTTCAGGCTTCTGCTGCTTGATCTGCATGTATTGATATCACTCATGGGTAAGCATCTACTCTCACTTCAATTGTAGTAAGGGTGCTCCTGGTACTGAAGCACATAGATCTTACAGCAGCAACAATTCCAGGAATATCAAACTGTAACTAACAAATATTTTCATCTAAATTCAGGAGCATCGCACATTTAGATGAGAATAATGGTGTCTTAGAATATACTGTCAGTTTCTGAAATTATTTAAACATCTCCAAGGACACAAACCTTTCTACCCATATTCATACAAAACAACAACTATGATTACATATATTTTATGCTGATTTGTGTTTGGAGAGAACAGATAAAGAAACCAAATGATCTAAATTTTTATAGATACAGTTGATATACTGCCTAGACATTTTAAGTTAACATTTTATTATATTTATTTAGTGTGTTTGTGTGTGTGTGTGTGTGTGTGTGTGTGTGTGTGTGTGTGTGTGTGTGTGTGAAAGTGTGAGTGAGTGAGTGAGTGAGTGAGTGAGTGAGTAAGTGAGTGAGTGAGTATGTTAGGGGGTGGCATGATTTTGTGCAAAAGTACTTATGGCAGTCAGAGGACAACCTGAAAGAATCTGTTCTCTCCTTCTATACCATGTGAATCTGATGTATAAAATTCAGAACATAAGGAGTCATCAAGTACCTTTGCAAACTAAGCCATCTCATCAGCTCATATTTTGGTCATTACAGAATATGAGATTTACATACAACTCAAATAATAATGACTTGTTTATATATCAAAAATAAACTATCATCACTATCATGGGAAATTTATGATTATTGACTATTGATTATTGACTACAAAGACCCCACAATACTATATTATAAATCTCTGAAACAAACACATAAATGAATTACATAGGATATTTCTTTCTCAAATTAAACTAACAATTAACTCAATCTTAATCTTACTTTTAGTTAAAAGTATAGTAATCTAAAAATAAATAGTAATGTAACCTTTGAAAAAAAAAAGACATTATTTAACACACTCTAGAAAATGGTGCTACAAAGTAAGGAGCCACATAGAACAAAACAATGAATCAGAGTGGAAACAGAGCTGAGTCATGGCATATAACTCTGTATCAACCTCATTCAGAGGATATCAAAATCAGTGTGCACAGTAGATGGAATAACATGATAGATGGTTATTGTGACAACTACCTTTAATCCAAGCACTCCAAAGATAAAATCAGGCATACTTCTGTGATTTCAAGTCTAGCCAGATATGGATGGAGAGTTCAAAGCCAGCCAGAACTACATAATGAGACTCTCATAGTAACAATAGCAATGATGATAATGATGCAAATATAAGATCTTACCAGTCATGACAAATGACTGTGGGCCTCCATAGGAAAAAAAGAACTAATAACTTTCATATATATCCCAAGATGAAGGACATGTGCTTTTGTTAAAATTAAGGATTATGTATAAAAAACAAGAGGGTATGATTGAAGCTTAAAAGCTGTCTACATGGGGCTGGAGAGATGACACAAACATTAGCAGCACATACCTGAGTTCACTACCCATCACCCATGTCAAGTAGTATATAACCTCCTGTAATTTCAGTCCCAATGGATGTGCTGCTTCATTCCAGCCTTTGTGGAACCCTACATTCTCACTCACACACCCTCACTCAAACACATACATACATACATACATACATACATACATACATACTTATTTATTTAAATTAATAAAAATAATTATAAAAAATCCTGTCCATGAATTTGGGATTATAGAATCTACACAAAAATTCACACACACACACAAAAGAAAAAAGGTAAAATACCACAATAGCTGTAAAGACATCTATAGCTTTATATATATTATATATATATATATATATATATATATATATATGTTGTACATTGAACATATTCAATAACACATAGAGTACTACAGAGGTAAGGCTTCTTTGGAAGAGAAAATTAGGAGGACTTATTTTTCCCTCTAGATATAACTCATTATGACCTGTTGGGACATGGTTCTGAAGCTAGATAGTATGAATATGCCAACAATATCTGCCAAGATTCTTGGACCTCACAGGGAAATGTGTAAGTCTCATGCAATGAAGAAAGACATGATCTATTTGTGGGCAGCCTGCTCCAGAAACTCAGTGTACAGTGGGAAGAGTGAACATCTATAGAAAGTCTACATTGAACGTGAAGTAGAACATACATATCTCAATAACAATAGAACTATTGACTTGGCACATATGTTATTCTGAATGCTTTCTACTAATTACATTATAGAACTGTTGTCATGAAAGTACATGTGGGCCAGGCATTGGTGGTAGGCCGGGCATTGGTGGCACACGCCTTTAATCCCAGCACTCGGGAGACAGAGGCAGGTGGATTTCGGTGAGTTCGAGGCCAACCTGATCTCCTGAGAGATTTACCATTCACTCTTCTATCAGTGTTGAGAGCTTGCACTTATGTAGTGAAATCCCTTATTATTCAAATAACTGTGCTGTTTCATAACTGGTTGGTTGGTAACAAATACTTTAGTTATTATTTCTATATGAAATGCTATAATTATTATTCATGAACTTACTTATTTTCATGTACTTTACTGGTAATCATGTGACTTTGATTTTTGAAAAACTAGCAATCCAAAAACTCCTATTCTGCGACAGAAAGCTTGCTAGATTTTATCCTTAGGTCCTCTCACTTCTCTATTGATTTCTTAACTATTTTGCTCTTTGAACACTTTAATCTTCATCTGAGGCCATTTTAGAAGGGAGAAAATGTTCCCTTTTTTTCTTGCAGTAGTATAATAGAAATTGGTGTTTACCTAGACAATATTTGGCATAGTTTCCCTGGAACCCCTCTATCACAGAGCTTCTCATGAATCCAGATCCCAATCACCTCCCTATGGCCATCCCCATGGCCATGGACCCCCAGGAAGGTCAATCACTCCTGCAGCCAAAGGTGCTGGCATGGACAGGCTGAGAACCAATTTATATCTGTCAAGTATAAGCCATCCTTTTGAGTGACAGCTTTAGGCATTAGAACACTTTTGTCATTGTTTAGTGAGGCATTGTTAGGGGCAGAAGGTAACTTCAGGTGATTACCTTCTTGTTTTCACTCTAACAAGCACATTGGGGAAACCATCGTTTTCTGCCTCTGGACACAGCTGTATCTCAATGCAGGAAGCAACTTCGGTGCAGTCATTAAATGACCAGAATGAGATCTTGCCCTAGGTTAAAACACACATGGTGATAAGACAGGGAAATGCAGAGATCCAAAACATAGCCTTGTTTTGCTCACCATGTTGTTGACACTTCTTACTATGTGATTCAACTACTGTTAAGCTGAGCAGCTCTGGTGCTCACGGCTTATAGCCTAAACCATTTTAAATGAACATGGATCAATGGACATGGAACATGAATAAAACAGATGATTGAATGAGGTCTGCTGATGTTGAAAGTTGGAGATGGAATATAGAAGATGTCCTTTGACCTTGTTTTATATCTACGAGAAGTAAAAGATTGAACAAATTATAAATAAGTTTAATTTTATCTTCCAAAATACAAATACCAATAATAGTGTGATGATAAAAACGTTTCATATTCTTTATATTCCCTGTAAACTAACTCAATAGTTTCATGTCCCTATACTGTTTTTCTAGAGTGTGAAGAAAAAAATGTTGTGACCTGTGACCCTGGAGTGGCTCTTTTGAACTGTCACTGTTACCACTTTCAACAAGTGAAGGCCATGGCAGTATAATAAATGACACAAGTAGAGAAGGAAGATATGAAACAGGGGTGATTGATAGGGATCTTAATAAGGCTCTTCCCCCCTGAAGGTTTTGTCCTAATAATGAATGAAAAGATTAGTAAGAAAGATTGACAGTTGAGAGTTTGTCACTATAATGTGCTCTACATATCTACAAGAGTGGCATCACTTCAATTCACAATCCTAAATGGTTCTTATCACTGAGAGATGCCTGGTGTATTGTATGTCAAGGAAAAGAGTGTCTTAGGTTTCTGTTCTTTGACTTTTACTGGGTAGAAAAACATAAACTAATATCTCACCCCAGACAGCACACACTATAGAACAAAGACATGTTTCTACCAAGCCTACCTTGTTGAACCAGTGAATTTATTGGGATTCCTTACAGGAGTGTGGCAGATGGGTGACTCACAGTATCATGGATGATTAAACAAGACACATCACTTAAAGCACGACCTAGCCTTGGTGATACAGCATTTCTCCACAGCTCCATTGCTCCACTGCACACAGTTATTCCTAAAGATTCATTCTTTCTCAACACTTCCACTCCCAACCCCCACATCCACTTCTTAACTTTACCCCAGCCCGATCACAAAGACACTGAAGGAGTAGGAAGAATGTCCAAGAAACTGATATATAAAAGCAAACCCTATTTAATAAGCATCTTAAAATTGACATATACAGCTAATACTTAAAATTATAGGAAACTAATTTAAGCAATAGTAAGGCATTGCATTAAGTCTTTGCCACAAAGATAATTTTTAGAGTAACTTTAAAGTAAGTAGATCTGAGTGCACAAAGAAACAGTAAGTATTGAAGTATACAAATGGTTTAAGTAGTAGGATGCTTTTCAATGTGAGAAACCACCCTTACACACACACAATGTACAAATGCATAACACATTTTTGGACCAACCACCTGATCCAAATGGCTAAGAAGGGCACTATTTTGAGACAAGAACTGAACATCAAATGAGACTTATTCTTCATTGCTTTAATTTACCAAATAAAGATAACATTTATTAGATCATAATTTTAGAACATTCAAAGTAAGTGAAATCAAATTTATAATACAAAGATAAAAGTCAACAAAATGATTTGAAAATGCATAGTGCCTATTATTCTAAAATAAATTAGCTATTCATGTTCTGAAAATTTGGAAAGACCAAGACTGTCAAATATTTGCAGTTATATGCATTTAATTTTGGCAAATAAACCCACAAAACCCCTCCTTTCCCAGACTAAGCTTCGAAATTCTTGAACAAAGAGAGGATATTCCACAGTTCTGTCAACACCTAACACGCAGCACATTGTTAGGCTTAGAGTTAATAGCATAATAATAATGACTACTGTTCATTATTCCAAGAATTTTATGCATTCACATTCTTCATCTCAGTTTACTAAAAACTTACTGTTCACACACACTCATACACATTACCATCATTTAACACATAAGAAAACTGAAGGATGTGAACTAAATAAATCAACTGGGACAGAATAACTGGTGCAAATGTGGTGCAGATAAAATTCTATCATTGGAATTTATACTGTATGAAATAGATGAAATAACATGGCTCATGATTTTAGTGACCAGATTTTGACAAGACCCTAAAACTTGGTACATTTCCTTGTGACAGTCTGAAACAGGAACAACAACAACAAAGTTCCTCCCCAAAATAATACTCCTTTGTTATATCACATCTTAGTAGAGAAGGATTTTCCTGAATGCCTAACAGTTTTATCTGTCTCCTTATATATTGTAGTACCATCTGTAGATCTATTCAGTTATGGAAATATGTTAGTCAATTTCAGAAGGTTCAGTGTTTTGGAGGTAGATGTTATTTACTGTGCATCTGTCAGCTGGATGTACATTGTACATCTAACATCTCTGAATGCTACAATAAAGCAGACCTTATAGTTTAATTCATTAACATAATTAAGTGGCAGAAACATTAATTTCAGTTTCTGAGTATAGCTCATCTTCCCTTGTACTCCCTAAAATCTACCTGCAACTTCCATACATTCTTCTGTTACAAACAAAACCCGCTGAAAATGAGCTTTTTAAACTAATGTGAATGTATCATTAAAATCGAAGTTTTACAGAATGTAATTTCCCTGTCATGAGAGGATACTACATTCTTCACTGACTTGCAAATTTCTTTTGGAGCAAAATACACTTCAAGGATACAACATATTCAACAAATGAAAAGGCCAAGAATATGCACAAAAAGCAGAGACAGCATTAACATATAGATTAACCCCATCAAAGGGTGATGTTTGATGGGATATTCAATGTGATTCGTATATCAGCAGCTAAAGAGCTGAGCTCCACTTCTGAAAAGCTTCTAATTCCAAAGTCTGCCTTGTTCCTGACATGAAAAGTGGACTGTGAATGCTGGAGGCGTGCGTGCCAGTTACCAGGATAAATGAGAAGCTCATGGGAATTAAGAGATTACACTGTTCTGCGAAACATAATTAAATGGCAGAAAGATTCATTTCAGTAATTCTAAAACCAAAGCATATGGATTTACTTTAATTTCAGTTATTTCTCTTTTTGATTTTTCACCTTCCATTAAATATAAAATTTTATTTTATTTTTTATTGTTGGATAAATTCAAAGTATAATGAGCAGAGTTGATTTCATAATCACATTAATAAAATTTTATATTTCATCGATTGTATTTTATCAATGTAACTAGATTACAGTTTGCAAATTTCATCACCATTGAAAAATGAATCGCAATTATAACTTTTATTTCTAATAACTATCATTTCCTTTCTTTTTCAAAAATAAAGTGTAAATATACTATAAAATACATGTGAAAGTAAATTTAGCTGTATATTTTATTTTCAAATTTTACTCACAGAGATACACAAAGGTTTACATAATGTCTTAGGGAAGACCTTATAACTTCCACTTTAAACCAGTGATTCTCCAACTGTGCGATGTGATAAATGACCCTTTCATAAAGGTTGCCTAAAACTATTGTAAAAACACCGGTATTTGCATTATGACTCTTAACAGCAACAAAATTACAGAAATGAAGTAGCAATGAAAATAATTTTATGGTTGAAAGTCATCACACACGAGGTCCTGTTAAAGGATTGCAGCATTGGAAAGTTTGACAATCACTGCTTTACATTAAATTTTCTGTTTTTAATCATTCAATTCACTTTACAGGAATATGAAACTTCACTTTGATGCTGTATCATCCATATCTCCTACTTCTATCCTAGAAAGTCAAACAAGAGAAATGAAAATAATATATCCTTCATAGTTAAACCAGGGCATTCTCAGAACTTCCCACCTGACTGTAACCTCGCAGTCCTGCATTCTTTCCACAAAATGAAATAATAAAGATGGAACCCTGAACATATCCATAAGACTATAAATCCATTACTCTTGCAAGTGTGAGGGAAAGAGTGCTCCGTAGTATCCACTGTGTAGGATAATCAGATGCTAATGAACCCTGCTCACTCTGCATGTGAGGAAGAGTTTGCAAAGATGATTTTCAATCACTTGTCCTCTGCATGTGGACATCTCCTTCCCCTGCTTCCTTTTCTGCTCCTGAAGAATGGAGCTGCTTCTGTTCTTTTATCTTCTGTTTTTTATTTCAGGAAGCATTGTAATGAATCACCACTTTTCCTCTTTGATTCTGCCTTCATTTAAGTATAGTATTTGTATTTTTACTTATGGATGAGATTTTAGCTTTTTATTTAGAGAATAAAGATGAAATAAAACAGTAGAATATAGGAGATAACAAAACAGAAGTCAAAGTCACAAAAAACCTTTCTCAAACTAAGAAAACCATGTTCTGATATTATTTCAGTATCACTGGTGTGTGTGTGTGTGTGTGTGTGTGTGTGTGTGTGTGTGTGTGTGTGTGTGTGTGTGTGTGTGTGTCTGCATATATGAGAAGAACATAGAACAATCCCAGGTGTCATCCATCATTTGATGTGACAAAGTCTTCCATTGGCCTAGAATTATATAAACAGAGTAGGGTGGCTAGCCAGTAGGACCCAGACACCCTCTTCTTTCATCCTCTCCATCACATGACATAGCAGCCCACCACCAAGACCAGTTCAGTTCTGAGAGGCTGAACTAGGATTCTCAAGTTTATAAGGCAAGCACATTACCCATTGAGCTGTCTGGCCAGCACAGCCTCTATCTCAGAAATAGATTTTAGTATAGGGAAGCTGAATCTGAGTAACCCCTTCTGTGGCACAGCATCATTCTTTTGTCCTCCAAACTGAGGACTGGCTGCTTTGCCCAGAGAAGCTTTGCTGACCTAGGAGTTAACATCCGCAAGAGTCAGTGAACCAAACTCTTCCCCACAGTGATGACATGGTCAGGGGGGGTTAGGTTGAATCATTGAGATGTGAATTTATCTCTGAGTCATAATGTTTTTGCCAAATGGCATATATATATATATATATATATATATATATATATATAATATATTATATATTATATATATATCTTTTACCCTTAATACAACTCCTTAAATCACATTCTGCAAGCACACAATCTAATCCCTACTGCATCCAGTGTACTTTTGAAATAGTAAATCAGAAATAGTGTGTGTGGCTGGTACAGTGTTTCAATGGTGAAAAGCAGTACCAATTGCTCTTCCAGAGGACCAGGGATTGTTCCTGATCCTACATCAGGCAATTTACAACAGTCAAACTCCAGCTGCAGGGCATTGATTGCACTCTTCTGCTCAACCCTGGAACCTGCACAAATGTGGCACATATTCACACACATATGTATGCACACACATACACACTCATAAATAAAAATAAATATAAACAGAGAGACATTTTCCTCACAAATACTTTCAAACCTCTTTAGATGAACACCTTGTTTAAACTGGAAGCTGGGATAAAATTGATTAATCATATAATTCAAAGTAAAATTGCCCAATTTATGACTTTGTACTACATTGAGTTGTTATATACAGATTTGAGTCCTGAAATAATTATTTTGTGTCATATCTTATATTATTAGTCATCTTATTAAGAAAAAAACAAACCAAGACAACAACAAAACTATTTTACCCTTACCTATCCTTTGTTCATAGTAAACCATTGTAGTAAATGTTTGAAAAACTCAAGTTCAGTTTGAAGTTTTACTCATGGCTTATAGATCATTATGCCAGCCCATGATTTGTATAAGTTATGAAATTCTCTGTAGCAGTCTCAAACATCTGCATTGTGAGGTATGTTGAAATGCTTCTGTACATAGTAGACATGAATCCACGACGTTTCTGCTGACATAGATGGAAACTTCTGATCTGTAAATATTCTTTGAACTTCTCAAAAGTAGGTCTAAGCCTTGGTCATATTACAGTATGCCATTAACTTTTCAATTGTGGTTCAGCTATTTTAAAATTGTATCATATTTAAAAAAAACCTTCCTTCCTTTATTTTTCTTTTAGAAATGGTTGTAGGACCTACAGACTTTGGTTTCTAGTTTTAAATTTACAGAAATGTTGAAAGACTGTTTAATAAAACACAGTCTGTATGCCTTTACTGTGGACACATGTCCAGCATTTTATCATTAATTCTCCATGTGTGTGGAGTGTGTTAACTCATGGATGTTCAGACTGGGCTAATATCAAACACATGCTGTCTTTGAAGATAATCCAATTTTCTAATATAATAAAGAATTATATAAATGCTTTACATTTCCTAATACTGAAACACATCTGAGTTAAATTTCTAGAAGAAATCCCATTTGATTATTATTTAGAAATTTTCCTGATAAGTGTGTTTTCTAACTAGACTTAGAAAATCTTAAGTGTTGGGCACATAATTCTTCAGGCCTATTTCATGTGATCTCCATTAATGGGTTTTGAAAGAAAGGTTTTTCCTACTACATGAAATCAAGTATGCTTTTTTCTGTATCTTTCTATATGAAGTTGATTATTTAAACTGTCTCTGCTTTGGTCAAATTTTGATAATATTATGTTACCAAACATCACTTTTGTTGTGAAATCTATTTACATAGAGATAAGTAAAGCAGCTATTGACCTTAACCTTTTTTATATCATTTTTAATTTTTCTGCTTATTTTCTATAAATTTAATCTTTTCTCACTTTCAAGATACAGTAGTTGCCGGGAGGTGGTGGTGCACACCTTTAATCCCAGCACTTGGGAGGCAGAGACAGGAGGTTCCCTGTGAGTTTGAGACCAGCCTGGTCTACAAGAGCTAGTTCCAGAACAGCCTCCAAAGCCACAGAGAAACCCTGTCTCGAAAAAAAAATGATACAGTATTTTATAGGCAACAATAATGCTTTCAAAGTTTCATTATGCATGATATCTTGCAATACTTTTACTTTTTAACAGCATTCTTAATTTCTGATGTTAAACTTTGTTGTCAGAGTTTAGGTTTCTATTTCATTTATTTAGCTTTTTTTGAGAATTATCTCAGTGGCTTTCTTTGATTTACTATTATTGATGTGTTACACAGATAATACAGTGCTGTAGACTCTCAGCTTTAATTGCAAGTTATAGATTTTGATTTCAAGTGTTTTGACAACCAATATTATTATAAATACAGTAGATTTGATTAATATTAGCATTTAACTCAAGCAGTTTAAGAATATCTATACCTGTTTAAAGAGTAGGCTCTTTTTATTCTTGATAACATGATATTAATGTCCAGATATAATATGTGAATTATGAACAAAATTCTATTAGTGATACATATATAATTGCTATGCTAATTGCATTTTTCATGTTCCTGTGCCTAATATTTTTTCAGTTTTCTAGAATACTCCAAGTTGGTAATACATTATCACCATCTTAGCAAAATTGATATATATCATGTGACTTACTTTGCAATTGTCTTTATTTTTTTATTTAGTGTTAAAGTCAAATATTAGTGGGGTTTGGTCAGTTCCTTTAATTTTTTAGGCTCAGTGTTACTGGGAAATTTCTCTGTTATTAAATTCATAAATACACAAAATTATTTTGTCTTCATTAAAGTTGTGGCCTTGGTATTTTAACGTCTGATTTTTCTAAGAATAACAGTTTATCCCCGATTGTGCTTCCAGTGGTATCTAGCCCACCATGCCTGCTGTCTTATAATTTGTGTCTTTAATATGCTTACTTGTCCATACCTATGTTACTTAGATTTTCCAGTGATATCATTTTGTGTGTGGCTCTTGCATTGTGGAGAGCAGACAGCTATCCACAAGTCTGAATCTTCTAGTCAAGGAATTAAGTCACACAATAGATACTATGTCTCTGTCTGGCCTCAACTTGATACTGTTATTTCATTCAAATACATTTTTTCTGATTCCTTTTTATATGGAGATATTTACTGTGGTCACTTTGTTTCACTTTTAAAATTTATGAAATTTCCTTTCTATTTTAATCATACTTTTATAGCTCTTAATAGTCTTTATAATTTTCTTCCATAAAACTCACTTCTCTTGTTGATATTGCAGTTTTAATTCTACTTTTATTTTCACATGTAGAAAACCAATACTATTATTTCCTTACATTTTCCCATCTATGCTTCTATTTTTTTGTATAGCTCATTTTTTTGCATCTGTATGTGTATGTGGAATGCACCCAATTTGTATGCATTTTCACAGGTGTATGTGTACAAGTATGTAACACAAAAAATAAATGACCCACAGACTGGTTTTGGGGTTCACAATTCAAGCTGAATATCAGAAAAGCAAAGCAGCTGCTCACTACCTCAGAATGAAAGGTGATCCTGGCTCCACAAAACCTCAAACTGTAATGTCTTCTCAGCATGTCTGCAAAATTCTGTGACTTCAATGTCTTCCTATCCTCAACGTGGATGAAGAATGAATGCCTAATATTGAGACCTTGCTCTTGTCGTATATACCCCCCTAATGCTAGGATAAAAGGCATGTGACCCCAGGTGCTGAGATCATCTCTTGTTTGAGATGTTTCTCTTTAGGACTGGATCAATCTTGTATAGATCTGGGTGGCTTTGGACTCACAGAAATCTGTCTACCTCTTAATCCTGAGTCTAGAATCAAAGGTGTATACCACCACCTCCTAGCTTATGGCTTCTGGGATTAAAGGCATGAGCAATATTACTCTTCACTCTTGCGTAGGCCATAGTGGCCCTGAATTTACAGAGATTTGTCTCCTCTTAATCCTAAATCCTGAGATTAAAGGTGTGTGCCACCACTGCCTGACCTCTATAGCTTGTGGCTGACTTTGCTTTCTGAATACTCAGGTGTAATAATTTACTCAGGTGTATTATTTATTCAGGGTAAATAATATATCCCCACCCAGGTGTGCATGTACTATATGCACAGACATGTAGAGGCACAAGCCTGACACAGATTGTCTTTCTTGATTATATACCATTGGGTTTATTGAGGCAGAGTATCTTGTTGAAAGAGGAGCTCACCAATTCTGGTTAAATGGCTCAGGTACATTGTCTTACAGATCTCTGACTCTCTTTATCTGATATTAAAGATGTCAGTCTTGCATGGCATACAATATTTCGCTCTACATAAAGAAAGCAGTTTGATGTATACTGTATCTTTGAATTCTGCTATAGAATCTATTTTCAGTGGCATTATTTTCCCACCTTAATAATACACTTTTCAGATTGATGATTAGATAACAGTCATTTAGAAATTTACAAATGTAAATAAACTTAAAATCTTGAAAAATGTTATGAAAGACCAGTTTTATCATCTTTAAATTATTAAGTATCATCATTATCTCTTTATATTAACAGGAAATACTCCTCTTGTACTCTTGTTCCCTCTCCCAGTTTTCAGTATGAAATTTAGAAACCTTATACTACATAGTTAAATAATAACTATTACATTATACTTATTGTCCAACTAGTGCTAACACTTCTGTAGTTCTGCATCAAAAGAAGATAATTAGCACACCATTCAATGAGTAAGTCTAATTTAATGCAGGATATTTTACAAGTGAGAACACTACCTAACCAAATATAATATTCACAGACAATAAAATATTCTGAAATCAAAAGGCTTACAAAGAGCAAAATGGATTAATACATTAAAAGACAGAAAGTTTCCTGGGCAGTCCAACAATGATTCAGGCAATAAAGTTGTGAACTAAATTAAAATACTTATCATTCAGCCGGCCTCAGAAAGACTGTAAGCTAATGGACTGTGTCACACATGAGTGTTAAATGCAGGGCACCTGGCATCTTTATAGACAATATAGTCTAATATCAGGGCTGAAGCAGTTAATAAGGGTAATGTGAGATTGCTAATGACAGTAATACCAGCAGAAATGACATTAATCAAGCCATCCTGTCGAAAAAGCAAAGCCATGTGAAATGCATCAATGTGATTGAAGCAAACAGAAAGTAATTGCAATGGAAGATTCCAGAGACATTTCCTGAGCAACTAAAAACCTGATTGAAGTAATGATGCTAACAACTATAACTTACTGAACTGGAGTGATTTATGGAGTTACAGGAATAGTGTGGATGGGTTACTTCCAAATAAATAATTCAGAGGAAGTTACACAGCCTAAATCTCAACACAGCACTGGTAACAACTCACAAAAGCTTCATTCATGAAGGTTCTTATAAAATAATCAAGGGAAGCACAGATTGACCAGTTGTTCCTGGCATGGTCTTCTTCAATTTTTTCTTCAACTTTTCCAGAACAATGGATTATACACTAAATTCCACTTTTTCTTCTCCTGTTGGTCCTTTCAAAGGCTTTGGAAACCATAGTGCAAGAGTGTTGCTGTTGTGTGCAAGTCAGTTGTCCCCACATTGGTAGTTCTGAGATGCCTATGTTTCTTCATTCCAGACTTGATCTTTCCATCTTTCATTTACTAACTGCATAAAAGCAGGACCTGGGCTTTGTTCTCCTACAAATATTTGTAACCAGGGCAAGTAACTTCCCACTAAAGGAGAAAACAAGCTCAAATTCAACTAACAATTATCTGTTCTGAATGCACCTATTATAAACTAAGAAGCATGAAGACAACATGAGCCAGATAAAGAAGAACTATAGTTATTGATGTATCAAAAAAAAGAAATAAGCACCTTTAAATATAGTTATGGCTTAGATCATAAAATTCTGTAAAGGTGCAAGTGTTAAACATTAGTTCACAACTTGTTGCAGTACTAATAAGTGATGGAACCTTTGAAGGTGAGTCATAGTATATGATCATTGCAGGCATTCCCTTTGAGGGGATATTGCAGCCCCAACCCCTTCTACTCTCTTCAAGCTTATAGCCATCTGTAATGTGAGCAGCTTATATATATCACTACAGTTTCTCAATCAATATAATTGAACAGCCATATAAGTCTCTAGAACCATGAGTCATTAAGTATTTCTTTATGTGAGTTGCTTTTGCTCAGTTATTGTAAAACTCATGACCCAGAAAATCTCCAATACAACTTTTAAAACCCTACATTCTTTAAGAATTTCAAGGATTTTTGGAAGGGAAAGATTTGATTAAATATATTTAAATTTTAAATTTGTTTTAAATAATATATTGTAATGCAATAAAAAAATCCACGCAAAATGTTTTGATAGTATCTATGCCCCTCCACAACTATTCCCAGATCTACTATTCAATCAACATTGTGATTCTCTCCCCCCTTTTCTTCATCAAGATCAATTTGTGCTACCCAACAATTCTGGGATGTTTGGTCTTCTATTTGAGCAAAATTGATCTAACAGGGGCTATAGTCTTTGAGCAAGCACTTTGTCACAGCCACAAAAAAGATAACACAGAAGTTTCCATGCATGTTACAAGTTTGTTTTTTGTAAACGGATCCCCTTTAAAAATTATCTTCATGTAATATAAACAACTTTTAGTCTCTATTGGGGGGAGTTATTTCTCATATCTGAGTTGCTTTACTTCATTTTGTTTTGAGGTAGTAGTGTATTCAAAATGCTAAAATTTACAGTGTTTCTAAAGTTATCTTTGTGGTTTTTCAATTATAAAATCATATCATCAGCATAGGTAGATAACTTCATCTGTTCTTTTGTAATATTTGTTCCAGTTATTTATTTCATTACCTTAAGTATTTATTAGAACTTCTCAAAAACTTCCTAATGGTGATGATGGTAAAGGACATTACTGTTTTTAACTTAATTATGCTAGTGTCTCTCTAAAGCTGATATTTGCAATTCAATTTTATTAAGTATTTCTTATGATATTTAAATAACATACCATTTGTTCTTGTTTTATTTGGATCTCTTATTAGACATGACATTTGAATTTCATTAAATGCCTATTTCTCCTCAACCGATGTAATTATACATTATGCTGGCTTCATAAAATTAATTGAAAAATTCCATCTACCTCTTATCTTCATTGACTTAGAACATAGAAATATAATATTTTGAAAAAAAAGGTAGAATACATTTGGCTTTGAACCTGCCATTTTATTGTTTTTCATTTTATGCAATTTATTTGCTACTATATAATTAGTAATTACAGTGCTATTTAGTTTGTTGAAGGTTTATTTACTTTACTTACTTAACTAAATGGCACAGGTTTATCCTCTTTTTCTTTCTTGTACCATTGACATTTCCATTTTATGTTAAAGGACCATTAACAAAAGACTTGTCAATGAGGTCCTCCCACACCATGCCTAAATGAAAATAATAAATGACAAATGATAAGTCTAGAAACAACTCTTTCAACTTGTGATGCAAAATAAGAAATCATATTGTTATTTAATTTTGTGTCTCTTCATAAACACAAGGCAGCTAATATAATTAAACTATAGATGGAATTACAAACATTTCTTAGCCCCTACCCTATTCCTCCTGGGACAGGATAGGAAAGATCAGTGGATATGGAGTATAGTTCTAAAGAGATTGTCTTGTTTACTGATTTTTAATCACAGCTAATGAATAGGGCACATTTCACAGTGATTACTCTTCTGCTCCCTCAGCCACCCCCAAAAAAGATATTCTGTAGTTATCCTGTGCAAAATATGGTGAAATTACTAGAATTGGGCTACAGTAACTTCTCCCAATAACCCACAGTCATCCCAAACAATATATCTGAGTTCTACTGTATAGTGGAAACTGTACCCTCTTTTCTACATAACCAGCTCCCTTTGATGACTCTGAAGTTTTCAAAGCAGTAGACTGCTTGGCAACTTCAGTTTTTTATTATTTTTTCAATAATAAAGTTTTACTTAATGTGAGGTAAGAAATTCCGTGAAAATTTTCACCCAGGTAGAGCTGAAAATAGGCATTGCTTAAACATAGACTTCTTCGGGTCACCTTAGCAAATTATTTTTATTAGCCAGAACCTGGAAACAACCTAGATGCCCCTCTACTGAAGAATGGAGACAGAAAGTATGGTACATTTACACAATGGAAATTGTACTCAGTGGGGGAAAAAAATGAAATCTTGAAATTTGCAGGCAAATGGATGGAACTAGAAGAAACCATTCTGAGTGAGGTAAGTATGTACTTACTCATATTTGGATTTTAGACATGGAGTAAAGGATTACCAGCCTACAATCCACACTGCCATAGAAGCTAGTAAACAAGGAGGACCCTAAGGAGACATACATGGTCCCCTGGAGAAGCAGAAAGGGACAAGATCTCCTGAGCAAAATGGGAGCATAGGGATGGGGGGTGGGGGTGGGGGTGACTAGGAGAATGAGAAGGGGAGAAGAGGAGGGTTAAGGAAGACATGATGGGGCAGTGAGGTTGAGTTGAGGGAAGAACAGAAGAGAGCAAGATAATAGATAATATAATAGAGGGAGACATTATAGGGTTAAAGAGAAATCAGGCCCTAGGGAAATGTCTGGAGAGCTACAAAGATGACAGCAACTAACAATCTAAGCAACAGAAGAGAGGCTACCTTAAATGCCCTCTCCTGATAATGAGATTGATGACTAATTCATATGACATTGTATACCCTTCATCCAACAGCTGGTAGAAGTAGAAGCAGACACCCACATCCTAATCTTGAACTGAACTGGAATCCAGTAGCAGAGAAGGAGGACTGATGAGCAAAGGGGTCCACACCAGGCTGGTGAAACCCACAGGAACAGCTGGCATGAACAAGGGAGAGCTTTCGGTCCACAGAGAGCTGGGAAACCAGCATGGGACTGATCAGACCTCCTGAATGTGGGTGTTAGTGAGGAGACCTTGGAAATCTATGGGACCTTGTGTAGTGGAACAGTACTTACCCTTAGCATAGGAATGGACTTTGGGAGCCAATCCCATCCCACATGGAGGGGTACTCCCTGAGCCTAGACACAAGGGGGTTGGCCTAGGCCCTTTCCCAAAAATTAAGACAGACTTTTAGGATCCCCTATGGAAGGCCTCACCCTCCCTGGTAGCAGAAAGGGTATGGGATAGGTAGGGTGTTAGTTGCTGGGGGGGAGAGGTTGGACCTGGGATTGACACCTAAAGTAATTTTCTTTCTAATAAAAATTATTTTTAATTTAAAAATACTAATAAAGACAGGGACCATAGCATATAAATGAAGGAACAAGAAAAGTGAATAAAACACAGGGCGGAACATGCCTTTAATTCTAGCACTCTGGATGCAGAGGCCGGCCAATCTCTGTGAATTTGACACCAGCCTAGTCTACAAGATCTAGTTCGAGGACAGGCTCCAAAGCTACACACAGAAACTTTGTCTTGAAAACTAAAAATACAAAAAAATAAAGTGAAGAAAAATGAGGAACGGTTTCAGAGTACACAAAGAAAAAAAGTAAAGCAAATGTGTAGATTCTATGCAACATCTGAAGTTCTGATGTATCTATAATTAGGCAAACAGAAAATAAATCATCCTGCACACCAAATGGCCTTAATTCTCTTGGGCTTCAATTACTTCAGACAGGTTTCAGCCTCACCACAGGCCTCTGACCTCCCTTTTCCTCCAATATTTACTTCAGAAAACTTACAATTGTAAATTCTCATTTTGCCCCCTAGAGATGTAAATCTCTCAGCCTTTTACCAGATCTATGGTTCAGGAAAGGCATTTTAAAGACATCATAAAATAGGATTACAGAGGAAGAAGATGCCCAAGAGCCTCTCTGTGCAAGGTGAATCTCAGCTCTCTAAGCATCCATGCCAATCCATAGATGCCTGGCCAGTGACTCCTCTTAATAATAGCCTTCAGCATGTTTCCATGTAACTATAAAATATCCTGTGTTTTATTGAAACAAAATTGAGTTCACCCTCACCCTTATTACATTAGACAAATCAAGTCTCCCCTTAATTCCACTAGGAACATTTTCTCTGTGATGTTAAAAACAATTAAGATATTGTCTCAAAATGAAAAAAACAAAACAGAAACAACAGCAACAACAACAAAAACTAAATGGAATTCATAATTTTAAAAGTTGGAATTAATCTAATTGTGGGTATATGCCAATTGTTTATGAAAATGTAGACAACCAGTAACTGCCATCTTCAAAGCACACAGGCTTCCTGAAGATGGAAAGTCAAATTTGGTGGATCTGGTAGAGGAGAAAGCAGAGATGTGCTTGCTGGTTTTATCTCAACTTGACATAGCTAGTGGCATGAGAAAGGAGGGAACCTCACTGGAGAGAATGTCTCCATAAGATCAGTTTGTACACACTCCTGTAGGTTATTTTGGTAATTAATGATTGATGGGGGAGGGCTCAGCTGATGGTGGATGGTGCCACCTCTGGGTTGATGTCCTGAGTTTTGTAAGAAAACAGGAAGAAACATTAGAGCCTGCAGAACTAGCCCAATCTCCAAGAAGATAATATATGTCTTATTGGAGAGATGTCCATTTAGATTGATGTTTATGAATATTAGACACAAATAAGATAGAAAGTAGAATAAGTACCCTGCAAATTTACTGAATTTGGGTATTAGAAAGATGATCCAGACATAATAGTATACATACACTTTGCTGTTGTTTCCACATATTTTACAAGACTAAGTGTGTTCCTGTAGAAAAAAGGTCTTGGCCCTCTTCATATTGTGTTCTAGATCCTCTAGTATTGTGGTCTAAATTTCTGTGTATGTATTCTGGACAGCAGCAACATGAATGGGTGTAGAAAAGCAATGGTGTTATATAATAGCAATATTTACATTAATGAATGCCTAGTCAGTTCTATTAAACATAAAATTGGGATGGTAAAGTCTCCCTTAAATAAACATGAATCCATTTGCTATTTTAAGAATAGAAACTGTTGTGACTGGAGTAATGTTTCTTCGTTTAAGAGAGTTTTCTGCTCTTGCTGATGACCCAGGTTTAGGCTCCATCATCTACGGAGCAGTTCATAACCATGTGTAACTCCATTTCCAGGTTACCTGATGCTCATTTCTGGCCTCCACACATTTGTGCACACATGTTTTACAAGCACACATGCATACAGATAGAAAAGAAACACCGTTTAAAGAATAAAAGGTATTACTGGTTATTACTGGAAAAGGGAAATGATATGGCATAGTCACAGCTATAGTTTGTCAGACTAACTTCCCCTTATTGTAATGTATGTTCATAGTAACTGTTCTGCTGATGTTGGAGACTGAGAAGTTGAGAATCTATTCATCCAAAATTGAATTTGAAACTCAGGTAGTTCACTGACTGCCTGTAAAACTTTAGATAAGCCACTTAAATCTCTTGCATGCCAAAGGCTTTTTTCTCCTCTCTATATTATATCATTTCCCTTTTCTATGTCTCTAGAGTTTCCTTTCTGTTAATATGTGCTCTTGGCATAAAAAAAAAAAGATGTGCACTTAGAAAATTTGACCTGGCAGCTTAAGTAATTTGCCCAAGGTCACTGAGTGAATCAGTGGTAGATATAAGTGTAAGAAGCTATAATTCCTCCTCTCATTTCCTGCCTGAACCATTAAATAGCTCCACATGTTTTGATTCCATCATTAATATGAAGTCATATTACTGTTTCGTAAGAGAAATGAACTGATCTTCTGGCTAAAGGTAGCAGGTGAAAAAGAATTCCCATAGCTTAACTGTAGTATTATTATTCCTCACAAATGCAACTTTGAAGATACCCTGTTAAAAATAAATTTTAAAGTACTTTCTGATACTGATTTTTATCATTTAATAAGAAAAAACAAAGTTCTCATCAACATTAGTATTTAATGAACCTTTTTATGCTAAACATGGAGTTAAGCTTTTGATATTTTGATAACATGTCATGGTGACATTTTTAAGCGTTCATTAATGCCTGCCTACGTTAAAAATAACACTACATTAACTTGATTCGATTAATGATCCCACAATGCACAATGAGATATTGATAATTAAGGGCCACTTTTTAAAAGTGTTAACCAGCATATTATTATATAGTAAATGAATTGGATAGTCTCTGTAATGTCATTGTTTATTATTAGTTCAGTTAATTAAATATGTGTCATAGAAACCATTTAGTAATTCACATCACTTAGATGTCATAAAAAGGTTTTAATAAAATACATTCCAAGACCAGGTGTTAATGCCTCATATCTGTGCACCTATTTCCCATGACAGGGCAGATAAAGATATTTTCTATGTGGTTACACACCTATATGTAGTTCATGGGCATAGAGAGATGACTCCATTGTTACAGTGCTTGCCATGTATGCATGAGAAACTGGTTTTATTCCGTGAAGTCACATAAAAGTTAGTCAGGACATCTTGTGCCAATAATGCCAGCACTGGGGAGGCACAGAGGCAGATCTTCTCATTCGTCATTCAGTCTTTACAAATTGGTTAGCCTTGGGCTCAGTGAGAGACACCATCTAAAAATAATGTGGAGAGCAATTGAAGGAAGCCTCAAATTAACTTCTGGCTTCCACACGCATGCACAATTTTACACATACATACTTTGCACAAGGATTTGTATTATTAATCTCATTTATACATATTTCATGTCTGACTAGTTTTTCTTTAATATGTATAATTTGGCAAAAATTGTTTAAATTGTATGATATATTTAGGTCATTGAAATTATTTAGTTTTATTTCTCCAAGATGCTTATCCATATAACGTGTTCTGTGCAAACTCTACACCATTATTTTATCTGCCTGTTGCCTTTGAATGCTATGTGAATATCAGTGACAAACAAATGAAAACTTCCAAAGGAACATAGCATAAGGATTTGTGTTATTCAAAATGGACTACAAATTTGAGATTAAAATAGGCAGACAGAATATGACTACATTTGTATATATGAGTCTAAGAAAGACTTGGTCATATGAGGTCTGAGGAGGATATTTAGGCAATGTTAGAGGATAGCTAGTATCAAAAGTCTGCCTTGAAAAGAAATTTCACTGGGTTTAGTAAGATGCCAACAGAAACTAGACCATCTATGTTGGGTTCCATTGTGCCATATGTTTCTGTGGGTATATTGATATTATAATTACATCCTTCTCTTTTTCTGGGAAACTAAATATCTGTTGGATTGGATTCAAGAGGGACTGCAAGGCATGGGATAGCTAGAGTTCAGAGCTCATAACTGTTTGTTCTCCTAAGAACAGATGGAAGACCACAGGCCTTGTTATTAGTCTAATGTGTCTCTGGCATCTCTTGACATAGGGACAGAAGAATAACAGCAGAGCCAATTTCCAATGACCCTAAGATAAATATTTTGAATGAAAGTAAAATTCACAGCATTATTTTCACATTTTTTGTTTGTTTGTAAATAATATACCACAAAGTCATTAAAATATTCAATGGAAGGTTCATCCTTATTGTGAACATATGAAGTGATGTAATGTCCTTTCTTTAGTGATAAAACCAACATTACTGAGCCTTTATGATTTTCATGCTAGAAAATAGATGCTATGAAGTGCTACTGATAGTTCACCAAAAACATTCTTCCCTGAAACATGACTTTTTATTTTTTATAACATACGCTGTTGGAAAAGTAGAGCATGAATATGTCTTTTTGGATCTGGAAGTCTATAACTCATTGTGTATAACTAACTTATAAGTTGACCCCTTGAACATATTTAAAATGAAGTTCCAAGTGAGCATGTAATCTCAATCTTGAGTGTATAAGTTTTTCCTCAAAATATCCTCTAACATCTTTGTAATATATGCATATAAATGAGGTATTTATCTACAGAATATGTGTGTGTTTTGGAAGAAAAACTATTTCTAAAAATCAACAATTAATAATGATGGGAATACATACAAATTTTGTGCTATATACAATTTTTCAAGTGACAAACAAAACTTTGTTTTTGTTTTTTTGTTTTTTTGTTTTTTGAGTTTTGAGAAATGGTTTCTCTGTGTAGCTTTGGAGCCTATCCTGGCACTCACTCTGTAGACCAGGCTGGCCTTGAACTCATAGAGATCAGCCTACCTCTGCCTCCCGAGTGCTGGGATTAAAGGCGTGTGCCACCAACACCCAGCAGACAAACAAAACTTTAAAGCAAAATGTAAGGGTTAACATATTTTGTTACCCAAAGTTCTTGAAGAGTCTTTAATATTACTCTCCTGGGCATTTTGATTATCCAAATGATTCATTTTTTTAAATAACCATAGTAAAATGATAGTTTAGACTGATCTTGAAATATAAAACAGTTATTCTGGGCAACAGTTCTGAGCAATAGTACTACAATGACAACTTGACCAGGACATGGAAGAAACTTAGGAAATGACAACTGGGAAGGAGGCTGTTCTCTGGGTCTATTAAAGCAAAGTCCTGAGTGATATGATCTGAAAATCAGTGTGTTTAACCTATTAAGCAAATGATTATTATTCTCTGCAGACACTGAAGATGACTCTTCTTTGCATGCCATTACAGGATATTGCAAATGCTGGACAATCAATTTACTGTCTCTCACTAAAGAGAGGCTCAAAATTTATATGCCAGTTTTTCTATGTAGTTTAGCATCATTCCTGATGAGAATCCATGATTCCTTATAGTGAATGAGTTCAACAAATATCTCTTTTGTGCATATGTTCAAACCACAAGGTAATAAAAGTGAACAAAAGATTTCTTGTTTTCACGGAATGTATATTTTCTTGGTCAGGGGAATGAAAGTAATCACAGAACACACCACAGGTTTTGATGGAGATTGGAAAGCACTCCCAGGAAGCAGCAGTAAAGGGAAGCAGAATCCAAGCACAGTGAGCAGTCAATTAAACCAACAGGCACCTATCTCAACTTGCCAACCAGCATCCTCCCTTGATGTTCAACCCTCCTTACTATATGCTTGACAAAATATGAACTGAACAGCAACTATCAGGAATGTTTGCAAAATATTAAATATTTTACAAAAACCAACAAGTGACATAGGCTATTGCCCTTCTACTGCATTTCATATGCTTTGAGACTTTTAATAGACTCAATAATCATCTTTAAACTTCATTTTCATCATGGGAACCAAAACAAATTCCTGACTTGCTGAGTTTTGGGACACAGATTATTGTTACAAAATTCAGGCATTTAAGGCAATGAAGACCTAAACAGAATGGGCAACAAGAAAGATGGAAACACTCAGCAAAACCTGCCTAGGTACCAAAGGCATTGCCATTCTCTCACATTATCAAAGATGCATTTTTCTACCCAGAAAATAAATGTTCTCTGTCACTCAGTGCAGTAACTCATACCCCACTCCTCCCTCTGTGTAGCATAGGGTACATCATATATTATTTAATCTTGCTTCCACACAATACACAATCTCCCTCTTTCTTAGACTCTTTCAGAGTTGACACTATGCTTTGTATGGTGGGCCTGAATCTTCTTTCTTCAAACTCCAACATTCTGATTGCTACAGTGCTGTTGATCCCTTGGGTGAAGAGTGACTCAACACAGCACATGTCTCTGTCAAACCCATCTATCATCTTTTGCAAGAACATAAGAATCATATAATTCATTGTCAAGCCAAAAAGTACAGTTACAGAAAACAAGACTCTTTTTTGGTAATTTTAATTGTCTTTTAATTATCTGTTACCTAAAACTTCAAAGCAGACAACATGCACTATTCTTTTTTTTTTTTTTTTTTTTGGTTATTTGAGACAGGGTTTCTCCGTGTGCACTATTTTTAAAGTCATATATATACAAACATAACTCTTTATAGTGAAAGACTCATTATATATACAAAATTTCACTTTATATAACCATATATATGTATGTGCATATGTATAATACTCATATATAATAATATATATATATATATATATATATGGGTTACAAAAGTAGGGATATTGTTGACATAGGTTTTAAATGTTATCTGATGCCATTTTTAGTTTTGGGGTTGATGGTGAGTAGTTATCTCTTAAATTAATACATTCAAAATTTTCAAATAAGGTTTGAAAGGATGCCAGTTCAGACCACAGGTGGTCCATAGAGATAAAAGATATTCCAAATAATTTTTCTCGTGCTTTTTCACATTCTTACTCTCCACAGCCTGGTAATTCTAACCCATTCATCCACCTGATAGAATATTTAACCTAGGAACTTTATTTTTACAGTTTGATAGAAGGCACCTAGAACAGGTTGTTAGAGAAGTTTTTCTTGTTGTTTAGTGTTTGTTTGTTTTTTTTTTTCAACATGATTTGTTGTTCTTCAGGAATCACTGGCACATGACATACTGTATTATCTCAACTCTTTATTTAAAGTCACTCTAGTCCCTGGTTCTATTGCTCCCCACTGCTAATGAAAGTGGTAACATCTGGCTTGTTTTCTGAAGCTCACAACAGCAAATTCTTCATTAATTTTCCTACCTTGTCTATAACTTTTTTTTCCCTTGTTCTACTTGGTAAACAACAGAAAAAGACTGGCTTTAAAAAAATCTGTCTTTAATGTCAGAAGCCCTAAGCTTTGATTCTTTTGGAGTTTTGTTTTTGATATGCAAAAAAAGGCTTTCTAAATTCTGAAACCTTTCTCTCTCAAAATAATATGTCCTTATAAATCAAAACCCTGACCTTCAAGAACATTTAAATACTTAAAAGTGTGTTATTTGACTATATTCTTGGTGGTTAAATACTTTATTTTCCATTCAAGATAATGATCTAAAAACACAATACTTTAAGGTTTGGATTTGAAGGCCCATATGGTGAAGACCAAAAAGAAACACATTTTTGTACACATTAATTTTTTCATGTGTGTTTGTGTGGTGAATCTCTCTCTCTCTCTCTCTCTCTCTCTCTCTCTCTCTCTCTCTCTCTCTCTCTCTCTCTTTGTGTGTGTGTGTGTGTGTGTGTGTGTGTGTGTGTGTGTGTGTGTGAGTATGCATTCCAGTTCAGGCACAAGCTGGGTCCAGAGATATATGTCAGCCGTATTCTTTTATTGCTTCAAAGTATTTTTATCGAGACTGAATCTAAAGTCTTTCACTTCATCTATTGTCAGGCCAATGAGCTCCCAGGATCTGCTTGTCTCCATGCCCAGTCAGCATTGAGGTGACAGAGATGCAGCTACATACCTCCTGTTCACCTTACGTAGCCTGAGGCATCCCCTGAACTTTAAGGACCTTGGATTAGGCTAAACTTTGGAATAGTTGGTTTCAATGTGGAAAATAATGCCAATACTAGCCAGTTTATGAACAAGGACTGCACATTTTTAATGATATTTTAATAGAAGGTTAAAGCTATGATTAGGAGAAAAGGAGTGCTTAGAAGAAAGTAAGATATACCCTAAATAAGCAGATTGAATTCTCAAAAAAGAATCTAGATAAGTCGGACTACCTGTCTTAAGCCACTGTCTGGGGTTATTGAAGTGCATTGTTTTTTACAACAGTCATATATAGGATTTGAGTAGAGTTTGAAGTCACTCCCTTATCGCTAGGTGGTTGCTGAGTGGTGTCTTATGGATCACCAGGAGGATATAGGGCAGTAGGGTATTTAACTTAAACAGTTTTGTTTAATGTGCTTAGGTGATACCTGGGGAAAGTAGTAAGGCCCTACTAGGTGTCCCCTACAGACTAATTCTATGTCAGCAACCTTTACAGCAAATGGTTATTGTGTCATGCTTGCATCTCTGCAGAGGACTTCATTCAGACTTTGAGAAGAGGGTCTCCTTTCCATACCATGTTCCATAAATGCCATGTCTTCCTAGTATGCCTTACTCCCTGTTTGGGAGTTACAGACTTGAACTGTCACACCTGGCTTACATCTGGGCACTAGCATCCTAAGAACAGCTAAGGTTCTCACATTTGGGTGTAAACACTGTAAATACAGAGTTATCTCTCCTGCCCCTCTCTTATTTTTCTTACATGAGAAACTGAGAAAGAGCAAAAGTGGTAATGAAGTGATTAAGCAGCAAGGTCCATGGTCATCATTATTGAGGGAGGTTTTTTTTTTTTTAATTAAAAAGGACATGCTAGGGAGCTGGGAAAGAATAAAGTTTTGTTTTCTGTTATTTCACTAACTGAAATACTTGTTTCCTTATGCAATATTAAAAACAGTGCTTTTCTGCTTGGGAGAAGGATCAGAGTATAAAATACTTGCTATGTAATTAGTATGGAAACGGAAATTCAGATGCCCAGCACCCATTAAAATGCTGGGTGGGCATAACTGTTTGTAATCTTAGTACCAGGTAACCAGAGACTGAGTGCAGACTGACTAGCTAGCAAGGCCAAACTGGTGAGCTCTGGGGTTAAGTGAGAGATCTCCTCTCAATGCATAATATAAAGAGCAACCAAGGAAGCCTTTAGGTGTCAACCTCTGGCTTCCACACACTGAGGCCACATATGCAATGACACTTGTACATATGTAAGTATCCACAAACATATGAAAATGCATGAACACATGCAAACACAATGATATACAAATACAAAAATGGGTTATTTTAGTATTCTCACTCCTCATAAAGCAAAAGGCTAGTGATGGAATTGAGAATATAGCTAACACATGGAATTCCATCAGTGAGAGTGCTGAGACTAGAGGCAGAAGCCAAGACATGCTACTTAACCATTCATTACCAGGGAAAACAGGATGCCAAAATATGCATCTATTAGTAAGATGCCCTATTCAGTGTGGGAGACAAAGGCTGTACTTTGACCCATTGCATAAAAAAAAAAAAAAACAACTAAGACCTCCTGATATAACATTCCTTTGCTACAGCAAAGTGAAAGAAATTTACCTAGCTTTTTATGAGAGGAAGCAAAGCAAAGTGCTATGAGGAAAACCAGAATATACAACAACAACAAAAATAAAAGAAGTCAAAAAGTTGTTTCAATTGCTACTTCAAAGCAAGACAAGGAAAATAGGGATTCAGTACCAGAGCCCCCTCACTGCATGGGTGTCTTAGTTGCTAATCGTTTTCTTAGATATCCATCTTTCTTATTTCAAATACTAAATTTTCATTTTCAATATTTTTTGCAGTTTTCATAAAATTTTGCAACTTTCAGGCAAGACTATGCATACATATTTAAGTAAAGGAATCCTGTATCACTCCAATTAAGGATTTTTCTCACCCAAAAGAGGGTGAATTAGTTAATTTGCAACTGATAACGAGAGCAGATTTTAGCCTCTCCTGCAGTCCAGAAAATATCAGGTACTGGATGAATTTGCAAATTAACAATACAGCATATATAAAAGATAATTGCATTAAAATAATTTAATGTGACCCACTTAAAGTGCTAAAAAATTTACTTCAAAATCCCACATCAGAGAATCCCCTTTAGAATTGGAATATGCCACAAACCTTGTGTGATAAAAGTCCATGGGCAGGGTAAGCACGGGGTGTGTTCTTCCTTCCATCCAGAGCCGCTATATTTTCAGTGTATTTTTATGATAAGCTTTGAATAGACTTCACTCCTTTTTGAACCCTTGACCTCATATCCTGTAAGTGGATAAAGTATTAGCGCATCAATATTTTATTGAAATCCTATAAGAAGCAACACATGCATTACATTTCTGGGATGAGAAAGAGGCCATCTGAGTAACAGGAATTAGCATTCTATTGGGTATGAGATGGCATTTGGTGCTATAGGTCATTCTGTATATATCAAAATTTATTCAGTAATAGTATGGTAGAAGAATGTGGGTAAGAGATCAATAAATAATGCACTCTGTTCTGGCTAGAGGAGACTCAAATAAGATTCCATCAATCCTAATGAAGTGTACTCTTCTAATATATCTCATTTGGCTTTAAAACACTAACACCTGAAATGTTAATATAAAGCACAATGGAAGTAGGAAAGGGTGAGATGACCTCCCTGGGAATGGCTTTGCATATTGGTGTCTGAAGATGAGAAAGATTTTTTTTAAGCCAAGAGCTTTGTTATGGTTAGAAGTTAGCTAAGTGTTATGAAGGTACAATAAATACCCATCACTTCCTAGAAAATATATTTCTGCTTTTCAAAAACAAATACTTATTTCTTCTAACACAAAACACCTTAGGAAGTTTGTGTGCCAAGAATTCAGTTTCTAACAAATCATTTTTTGGAAGCTCTATAGAAAAACAATAAGTTGTGAGAAAACAGAAATTGGCTTTGAATGCTAAATTGATGCTTATATCATAAACAGTGGATTTGAGAAGACTTGACAATAAGAGATTATTTTCACATTCTAAATTTGGTACTGTTAAAGCATGTACTATGTCTTCTACATCTTAATCTTCATTTTTCAGGACCTGTAGAAAACTCTTTTATAATATATAAGGATCAATAAAATTTCAACTTGGATGCTCCCTTCAAACTTTGAGCTTCAGGGGGGTGTGTTGCCACAAATGGAATATTTGGGATTCCAATGGAGTTGTTTCAGGAAAATAGAGGCATATACATCTGAACTTGGGTCCAGAGAAGGTACTACAATAAGACTGTGAGCCCTGCTTTGAAGAATAGAAGATGCAATAACAACAGAGAGAGCTGGTGTCCCAGAGAATGATAAGCAAGATATCAGGAAAAGAAACTTGGTAACCTAACAAACCTTTGAACAATAAATTAGGCCATGTAAGCAAAAGCCCACACGAAAACATGATGGCTTCAATGATAGATTTCACCCCCAACTCCTTCAAAAACTGCCCAAAGCTCCTATTAACCCAGTAAGTTATAATCAATTTAATATGTAAATGATGAGGAAGGAAGTATAGAATCTGCATGTGGCCAGGTGTTGGTAGTGCATGCTTTTAATCCCAGCACTAGGGAGGCAGAGACAGGTGGATCTCTGTGAGTTTGAGGCCAGGCTCAACAGAGTGAGTTCCAGCACAGGCTCCAAAACAACACAGAGAAACCCTCTTTCAAAAAAAAAAAAAAAAAAAAAAACAGAAACAAACAAGCAAACAAAAAAGAATCTGCCTGTGTTTAACTTGTAATGAAGCATGAATGACTTAATAAAATCTTTTTCATTTGTTTATTAATTTAGCTAGAATGGAGTGTATAACAGCCAGCATATGGAAGTCAGAGGACAACTTGGGGGACTCACTTCTTTTCTTCCATGATATGAAGCCCAGGAATCAAATTCAAATTATCAGCCCAGATACAGCAAGGAGGGCCTAGGCCCTCCCCTGAACAATATGACAGACTTTGAAGGTTCTTTGTGGAACTCCCTGGGGGGGGAGTCCAGGTTTGGGCTGGAAGGGGTTTGGCAGGGAACATGGGAGGACGGGAGGGCAAGGGAATTGGGGGTGGATATGTAAATATGAGTAGTAATTAAAGAATTTAAATTTTAAAAAAAAGAGAAAAAACTATCAGACTTGGCAGTAGGTGCTTTTACTTTCTGAGCCATTCTAGTTGTCCCAAATTCGAATTGCTTTTTACTAAAAATTTCTGAATATTTTCTATTTGGGCATTTTATTTGAACCCATTATGTCCAACCATAATCTACTAAAAGTAGTTGTAGAAAGTAGGAGAAAGTCATTTTTTTCCCCTAATGTCTTAGAGACAGCAAGGCAATTTTATACAATGAAGTATTTAGTTGTGGGCTTGTTTATAGCTGCAGAGGTCTGGTCTATCATCATTATGTTGGTGAGTGTGGCAGTAGACAGTTGTGCTGGAGAAGTAACTGAGAACCACATTCTCACCCACAGGCAACAGGTTAAAGCAGAGAGAGAGTGCGGGGATTTGGTATGGGCTTTTGAAACTCCAAAATCCAATGCCTGTGACCAATCAATCTCCTCTAATAAGTCCATACCTACTTCAACAAGACACACCTCCAAATCCTTATAAAACAGCTTCATGGACTGGTAAATAAGCACTCAAATATATAACCCTATGGGGCCATTTGTTAATGGATCCCATAGATTCATATGCTTAAATAACCTGTTTCTCAGGTGATGGAGCCGTGTAGGCAGGATTAAGAAGGTGTGGTGTCAGTAGAGGAGGTATGATACTGGGAACAAGTTTTTAAGTTTTAAAAGACTTATGCTGTTTTGAAAACCCTTCTCTCTTTTTCTCTCTGCTTAATGGTTACATCTCAAGATGTGAACTTTCAGCTACTCCTGTACTGACATGCATGCCTGCTGTCGTGTTCTATATCATAATGGCCAAGGACGCTAATCTTAGGAAACTATAAATCCCAAATGAACATTCTCTATAAGCTGCCTTGATCAGAGTCTTATCTCAGCAATAGAAAAGTAAGTAAGATACCTCAATGGATCAAAACTCCATCGGCACTTAGATTTTAAGGCCTGGTGAATGGATAGTGGATTTTTTGGCAGGTTTTAAAATCAGAATCTGAAATGGAAGATATATGCAGCTATTTTATTTTTGTTGTCTCTATGTTTATCAGGACTAATGTGTGAAATTGAAGAAAAGGAATAAAGTTAGCCAGAGGAAAAAGCTGGGGTGTTTGACAGTCTCAAAAGTAGTATTACAGACAAGGGGATATTTGTTTGGAGGTCAGCTTCCAGAAGGGAGGTACCTTGAACACTGAGTTTGTTTTAAGTCAAGACAATCATGTGAGGAGGTTAGGAGTCTTTTGCTGACAAAACTGCTGCCCTTCACTCTAGAAGAACATCATGGATCCACCCCTTAAAACAACATAGCCTACTTGCCACAAACTGCCACCTCTGGTCTCCATGAGTCTAAATGATGTTGGAACTCATCTCTATTGTTTTTTCTGCCATGTGGACTGTGGAAACAATGTTGATATGTGGAATCACAATTTCCTGGCTGCATATATGTCTTTCATTCTTGACATCATGGGATTTTTTACATGCCCAAGTGCATTCCAATGGACAAAGTCTTAATGGGCAAAGTCCTCTGCCTTTCTTGCCTTTTCAGAACTCTAAGGAAGGCTCTTTGTGTCTGCATTGTAGACATCTTAAAACTTTAATATATGGAATGAGTATACCACACGATCCAGCAATTCCACTCCTAGGCATATACCCAAAAGAAGCACATTCATATAACAAGAACATATGTTCAACCATGTTCATAGCAGCATTATTTGTAATAGCCAGAAACTGGAAGCAGCCAACATGCCCCTCAACTGAAGAATGGATAGAGAAATTGTGGTACATTTACACAATGGAGTACTATTCAGCAGAAAAAAACAATGGAATCTTGAAGTTTGCAGGAAAATGGATGGAAATCGAAGAAACCATTCTGAGCAAGGTAATCCAATCACAAAAAGACAAACATGATATGTACTCACTCATATGTGGGCCTGCTTTATGATACATAGTAGTGACCATTCTTTATCTGAGCTGTTTTTAATGATGTTGCTCAGAATGGTTTCTTCCCAGATGATGACTGAGAAGCTAATTTAAAAGAAAATGGTGCCAAGTACCACAAGAGTAACAGAACTGTGTTGGTTTCTGGGATTTTGTTTTTTACTTTTTTGTTGTTGTTGTTGTTTGTTTGTTTGTTATTTTTGTTTGTTTTTTTGTTTTTGTTTTTTGTTTTAAATGGAGTGTGCTGGATGTCTCTACAATTTTGTTCAAATGCCGCTATTGATGCATAACGTATTGCCATTATTGCTCTCTCTCTCTCTCTCTCTCTATATATATATATATATATATATATATATATATATATATATATATTAAAAACTTTAATATATTTCCCAAGAGAATTTTTTTCATTAGTTCAAATTAGAAACAAGGCTGCTTCACATGTCAATCACCTCTCCCTCCCCTCCCCACAACGCCCCCACCAGGCCCCCACCTCAATCTGGGTCTGCTCCCCAGGAGGGTAAGGCGTTCCATGGGGGTACCCCAAAGTCTGTCATATCATCCTGGTCATGGCCTAAGCTCTCCCCCATGTGTCCAGGCTGAGAAATCATTCCTCCATTTGGGATAGACACCCAAAGTCCCTTCTTAAGCCAGGGGTAAATATTGATTCACTACTAGGGGCCCCATAGAGTGCTGAGGCCTCCTCATTGACATCCACATTGAGGGGTCTGGATCAGTCTTGTGAGAGTCTTCCAGACATCAGTCTTGGGTCCATGCACTCCCCCTTGTTCAGGTCTGCTGTCTCTGTGGTTTTCACCAGCCTGGTCCCAACCTCTTTGCTTTGCACTCCTCCCTCTCTGCAACTGGATTCCAGAGTTCAGTTCAGTGTTTAGCTGTGGGTATCTGCCTCTGCTTCCATCAGCCACTGGATAAGGGCTCTAGGATGGCATATAAGGCAGTCATCAGTCACATTATAGGGGAAGGGCATTTAGGGTGGCCTCTCCACCATTTCCTAGATTGTCAGTTGGTATCATTCTTGTAGATCTCTGGTTATCTCCCTAGTGCCAGATCTCTCCTCAAACCTATAAAGGCTCCCTCTGTTATGGTATCTCTCATCCTACTCTCTTCTATTCTTCTCCCTGACTCTCTTGGGAAAACAAATAAAGCCCAAATCAAATCGCTGATACATTGCAGATGGCCACACTGAAGACCCTGACATTGCTGCTTTCATTTTCCTTTTCATATTCAATATTATTTATTTGAAGGACAACTTTTGGGAACATTTAAACATATATATCTACCCATTTAAGAAATCAGAGACTTGAAAATCATACTTAGTGGCAGAGTACCAGTTAACACACTCATGGGAAGATGCAGTAGCAGTCACTAGTCACTGATCATAGAACAACACTGTGCAATGGTTTAACTAGATTTGAATGGGTATTAAGATAACTTGGTTTGTGCTTATATGGCTATGTCTGCCTTTCCTTACATGGCATGAATATTACAGATGCCAAGTAATGTTTATTGTACTTTCCTGTTTTTGTTTTTCATTTGGCAATTGTGAATGATATTTCTCCATGATGGGTTGACTATGAGCTAAGGGTTGTCTATGGGTGGACTCACATTAGGTTGTTAGAACCTGCGTATCTGTCTTCAGAGTTATCTTTATACATGCATAATCACAGATCTAAATGACTTAGAGTTAAAAAAAATTATTATTTTTCCTGTGACCAAATACAATAAGCAGCATGATTTCCAAAGGAAAAAAATAACTTTAATATAGCTTTTTTTCTGCTCTCTGAAAAGCCAGAGATAAACCTCATCATTGTCATTGGCTCCATACCCTTCAGCACTTCCCTTTTTATACAACTTGGATTCCTGGTATATCACACAAAGTTCTGCCCAAGAACAGATTTGTCTTCTTCTCTCTTTCAAGACTTCTCTTGTGATGAGATGTTATGTGCTCAATGTCCATGTGAATGCATTCTGTATATAAGCCAATCCAAAACATTATCTTCCACTGCGATAAGCCATAAGATATCTATTTTCCCTCCAGATATCGATGCCAGGTGAACAGCAATGAAACAGAGTAGATGGCTATGACAGTTATTTATGTATCTCATTGACAGCTTCCTGGCCATGCTGTGATTTCTGTGATTATGTTTCCTACATTGGTCTTAAATTCACTCTGAATATTGATAATACAACTTAGCTACTCTCCTCTTGATCAGAGGGAAGTAAGTTAGGTTCCAGTATGCCATTAGGTGAGTCACAAAGGGCCGTAAAAGTCAAACAGTATCAAATAAGGATACCAGAGAGCAGGGGAGGATGGGAAATCAGGAAGCATAAGGAACCTGCAAATGTTAAGTGAGAAGAGAAAAAGAGAGTGACAGAATGGAGAACCTATGAGATTGTAACCTTTCCTAGTCTTTACTCATACCCAAGGCTATGTCAAGTCTGTTGGAGCCTGATTTATCTGAATAATCATCATATGATCATGTGAGGTGTTTGAATTGGAAGAGGAGAAACCAGCAGATTATATCAGAAACAGACAGCAAAGAAAAACATTTTAATTAGGCTAAAGATGAGTGCTTATGGCTGTGTTTATGCAACTCCATCAGGCTCTATATTGGAGTATGAGACAGAAGCCATGTCCAACAATTTGACATTGTGCATTGTTTTTATTTTGCAGAGAATAAAATTTTATGAACTTAAAGCTTACGAGATACATTGCTCTTCATCCACTCAACTTTGTAAGAGACTCTGACTTGTAAATTGTGTTGTTTGCATGGTGCCTTAAGAGGTATATATTTTATTATTTTCACTAACATAACCATATGAGTTATTGGTTTTCATTATATATATTCTCTCCTTAACGAGAATACCAAATACCAAATACCAAATCTTGCCAATTCCCTTTTATATCTGCATAGAGTTCTCTCTTCCACTTTCATGTGACTCAAATCTTCTGCCCCTTTCTTATTTCTCTTCTCGTCTCAACATCTATTTGCTGCATTTCTTTCTGTCTTCATATCATACCCTTCCACACAGAGACATGTATGAATCTACATTAATTTTTATATACATTCTGAATATGATGGAAAATAGGAATTCTTTTTGTTTTGAATTTTTCTTAACCATTCTGTTTAACAAAATGGATCAATCCATCTTGCTGCAGACATTACTTTATATTTTAATGCAAAATAAAATTTCAATGAATATGTTCACCATAACTGACTTTTGATATCCTTTAACATTTGTGAAGATAAAGCACCAATTACAATAATAAAACCCATGATTTGTTAAAACAATCATTTTTCAAGTGAAACAGAAAATATTTTAGTGCTTTTAACTGAGTGCTGACAACTGAAGTTCCTGGAAAGAAGCCACACATCCACTAAGCATTCCACAAAGCTGCCAGACTGAGCAGAACCTCAGTGACTGTGGTGTTGCTGGTTCAGAACTGAATTATTTTCAGCTATCTTAGCTCTTAAGTAACCTTTAGTTGATCATTTCTCTGTGTGGCCCAAAAGTCGTGTGACTATCAGGTAAACCCCTTTGGAATTTAAGAGTAAACTGCTACCAGAAATTAAGAATGTCAACAGATTGCACCTGAAACTTCTAGTGGAACTTTACCAAGTTTGCTGTAACCTATCTCCCTGATGCCTCCACTAAAGTATTTGAATATCATCTGGAGTCATGGCTTTCTGTGTTCTGTTAGTCTAAAAATTCCATGAAACTCTTATCCTGTCAGACCACGGAATGTGAGGTGACCTGAATCTGTGCTCCTGGCCATGGCCACTTACAATTATTTCCAGAGTAAATAACCTCCTATTTTCTTTGAAGTGAGAGATGTCCTTTGTGTCAACAATTCCAATAAGCTTCAGATCCAAAGTTGCTTGGATATTGAGAGTTAAAATTCTTTTTAGAAATTTAGAATTTATTGAAGGTCCTAATAATTAAGGAGTTAGTAATAGTGAGAACAGAATGTGGAAAGAAAGAGTAAATATAAACTAAAGGAAAATAAATGGGATGGATGATGAATAATAATTGAATACTATGAAATAAGTGTAGGAAAATAAAGAGCAGTCCTAATGGACTATGAGGGGAGACAAAAGGTGAGGGAGGCAAACAATTAAAATGAACTACCAAGTAGTACCACAGCATCAGCATTCATCTTCCTGCAAAACCAAAGCATCAGTATTCATCTTTCTTGCAAAGCCACGCTCCCCCAACCCCTCCCTAAGCTGTCTTTTGAAGCTGGCTCAGCGTGTGTGGAGAGGCTACTAATCCTCTAATTCAAAACAGTTACATCAGAATGGCTTCCCTGCCGAGAGGAGCTTCTGTGTCAGACTCAGCTTCAGGTAGGAGTTTCCCAGTTCAGAGCTTTGGGGTGTCTCCCTCGGTGCCCTGCGGCTGCTGCCAGCTCCAGACTTCAGAGTGCTAGGAGGTACTTTACTAAGTGCACAGGTTTTAGTGTCAAAGCTGTGAGGTGTTTGGAAAAGGAAGACCTGACTTGTGCTAGCCTTGGTTGCTGGACGTTCTTTCCCATTCTTTGACCCAAACCCGGATTATTTATTTTGTTTAGTCTTCTGCTAGTGTCCCACAGCACTTGCTTGAGAATATTTGCATCTGTTTGCCAGGATGTGTTCTTGGTCAGCTTGCTCTTTTTGTCACCACTATTGTTGCTCACACAGGCAGTCGTCCTTCAGGACAGTAAATCAATCCTACACGGACAGAGGCAGTACTTTGGGCTACATCCTCGGGCTCACATAGCTCACTTTTTGTAACTTTAGACTAGACAACCCGAGCCACTGTTTTGCCTCTGGGGCACTGCTTTCTGCCTCATGCTTTCTCTCTTTCCCCAGCTCATTGTTTCAATATAGGGGGCCAGGTGAGTTGATGGGCAGGGCCAAGAGGAGAGCAGCCTCTCCTTGACAGTCTTTAGGTCTTTTGGTGCTTGTTCCTAGTGAAGGATTCCAAGTCAGTCTGATACTCAGAGAGGTGAGTCTGCATTCCCTATGGCAGCTGTTCATGGAGGCTTTTGATGTGGATTGTTACTCAACTCTCACCCAGGCTTATTTATTTTTCCTCTTCACTTTTCCATTTTTCCCAATGCCCTACCATTCTCACTGTGAATTTCTTATGCTTTCTTGGTTTTTCTCTCTTCAAACCTCAATCTGCTAGAGTAACCAAAGAAGAGGTTGCAAGGAAAATGGAAGAGTGGAAATTACACAGGCAAAAGGGAAAACAAGAACTGCAAAGGAATTCCCAGAAAGTTGTAAATGCATCAATTCTCAGCTCCAGAAAAAAAATAATTACTTAGTTTCACTACATGTGTGTGAGTGTTTCTGTATGTGTATCACATCTCTTCATCATGTTGACAGAGGCCAGAAAAGAGGGATGCATCCTCTAGAACTAATTGGATTGAGCTACCACATAGGTGTTGGGGAAAGAACTCATGTTCCTTACAAGAGCAACAATCACTCTCAAACACAAAGCCATCTCTCTAGCCCCATAGATCTATTTCTTATGACTAGTAAGAAAGCAATTTTATTGTTATAATAATGTCATCCTAATAAACACTCTTACATCTTAAATTTTTGGAGGATTTTTTATGGAATACTTAGCACTGCAGAGGAATGATAATAGAAAAAGATATAACATCTCCATAAAAGGTGGCAAATTGAACACAAGGCATTGTATTAGTATTCTTTGACCTTGGACTTTTGATTGGCTTCACAAGACAAAATGGTGACTGGATTGGTCTCATTACTAAGAATTTAAATCTGTTTTCCTCCGAAAGTCTCAAGTAATATCAATTAAGTAATAAACATGAACTTGTGCCTTGCTCATTTAAATAAACATTATATAATTCTCTGGCATTCTATTATATCATATGTATTAATTACTTTTCTGTGGTTGTAATAAAATACTATGATGAAGAAATTTATAGAAGAAAGAGTTCATTTGGTCTTAGGGTTCCAGAGAACTAGAGTCCATGATGGCAGAATGAAGGGATGGTAGCAGGAGCAAGAACCTGAGCACTAACATCTTGAACCACAAGTAAGAAACAGAGAATTGAAATGGTATATTCTTTGAAGCCTCAAAACCCATCCCAGGGGTGATCGTTCTGAGCAAGACCACACATCTCAAATAGCACTACCAGCAGTGAAACAAGTTTTCAAATGCCACAGACAATGTGGAACTTCACATTCTAACCACTGCATTGCACCTTTATGAAAAAGATTTATAAACTCAGTGACAGGGACCATTGTACACTATATTGGTATACGGAATCATCACACATTACTATCTGGTTCATATGATATTACAATAAACACATGGGGACACATTATTTTTGAAAAAATATATATATATTAAATTTTGGAAGACAGTCATTTCACATTAAAGTTTTTGACATTTTGGGTACTTTTCAGAAAGCAGAATTGGTTAAAATATAAAATTAGATCATTTCAAGTTGTGTGACGTTCAGTATGCACAGTAGAAAGATTATACTTGAGATTCAAACAACACACATGCTTTGTTCCTCAGATTGTTGTAAGACTGAAACATGGCCCCTTCTCATGGGGTGGGAAGACTAGAGGAGTGGAAGAAACTGTGGGCGGTGATTAGGCTATTAAGCATCATGAAAGAAGACAGCACGAACAGAGGATGTGAGTCATAGGTGAGTTTGCTATTGCTGGAACTTTTAGAAGAAAATTTCAAAGAGGGAATACATCATGCAGATATATGTTGGAGAAAACTTCTATGAGACAGAACAATAAAAGAAAAAGCCTGTGTGCATTCTGTCCTTAGGTATATCTCAAAGCAGCATGGAGTCTGTGTGATTCAAGTGAGGTCAGAAATTCATACTAGGCATGACTTGAATGCATATTGATATATACTTAGGTATATACAAGTTATACATTTATATATTTGTATTGTGTACACATTTTTATACCTATAACAAGTATGTTTAACACACAACTTATTTTGTTAAGGAGACATAAGGAATAATATAATAACACAATAAAATGCATAATAACTTTTAAGGGTTGTCTGTCATCCCAACACACATATCAGTTACTTTTCTTTTGCTATGACAAATGGTTCCTGACAAAACTAACTTAAGGAAACAAACTTTTTCAGGTCACAGGAGCTTGAGAAATGTATCACGTCAGACCCATAGTCAGCAGAGAATTGGGTGCTGGTGTTCAGCTACCTTTTTCTTTTTTTATTTAGTCCATGACTTAGAACATGGACTAGTGATTGTCCCTTATGGTTAGAGATTTCAATCTCTACTAAACCAAACTAGAAACCCCTTTGTGGCCCTAATCTGATATCTGTGTCCTTAGTATCAGTAAGTCCCTTGAGCTAGTCAATCAAGATTTAACAGCATACATGAACATTAAAAATCTGAAGGGAATACGTTAATGTATTTCAAGAAAACAAGTAAACAAACAAAAACAACACAGAAAATTATTCTTTTATTCCTAGGAGTTCAGACCTAAAGCAAAGTGCATGGGATCACAAATAAAAAACACATGTGGCTCTCCTGGCCATCGTGTATCTCACCTGGACTACTCACTTTTAGTAGAGAATCTGATATATTTTATTTTCCTTTCAGAGAGAAAACTCAAGATATATGGATTTCAGAAACTATTGTGCAGAGTCATTCAATTCCACTTATTTCAAATACCACTGCCTCAGGAGTAATAAATATGCACCTGCCTGTAGACACAATAAACTATTTAATCTTGAGCAAAAGGTTGTTGAGTTGTTAAACATGAAAGCTTCAGGATGTGCTTCCTTGCTCTAAGGAAAATGAAATTTTGTTCTGGATATTTGTGTCAAAAAATGAACAAAGATATTAAGGCCAAATGTGGACCTAGGCAGATTAAATGGATTTCTTGTATCTTGTGATTTCTTTTTTCTAAGCTGACTTGGTAAAATGACATTCAATATTTTATTTCAGAATAGAAATTGGTTTTAAGAAATAAGTATGCTGAAATGTGACTGAAGAAATGCTATTAATAATAATAATGTTGATAATAAGGCACTGTAATGGTAGAATTAAATAAAAAGAATTAGAATATTACATGACAGGTCATCTTGCCTCATTCTCATTTTCTGTTAGGAGAAATTAGACAGATAAGGAAAAACAAATCTGTCCTCTGAGATTCCATACATAAGCAACCCTAAAACCCAACACAGTCAGTATGGTCCTTCCTGGGCTGTGCGCAAAGATTATGCCCTGAAACTGATGGCTTCTTGAAGAACTTCATGAGTATCTCTTATAACTCTTTCTTCTCACTGGCTTGTTTCAAATGCCCCTTAGTTTCTGGAGGACGATACATATTTTTCTCTCCTAATTTTCTTTGTATTTATACTCTCAGCTCATTTCAGTTCTAAAAGCCAATTAGGAAAAGGTGATCCAGTGAAGCAGTAAGGGACAAGGACTCATGAACAAATGAGGAGTATAGGGGAGAGGGGAGAGATTTAGAAGAAAGGAGGGGAGAAGAGGAGGGGGAGGAGAACATGAGGGATCAGCAAGTTTGAGTGGGGAGAGGAATAGAATAGCACAAGAAAAGAGACACATCAATAGAGGGAGCCACTACAGGTTTAAAGACAAAGCTGGCACTAGGGACTTGATTATAGAGAGATCTAAAAGTATGACCCCAACTAGGACCCTAAGCAATAGTGGAGAGGTTACCTTAAATACCTGTCCCCTATAATGAGAATGATGACTACGTTAAATGTCATCCTAGAGCCTTCATCCAGTAGCTGATGGAAGCAGAAGCAGATATCCACAGCCAAGCACTGCGCCAAACTCCTGGAATCCAGTTTCGGAGAGGGAGGAGTGACTAACAAAGGGATCAAGACCACACTGGGAAAACCCACAGGAACACCTGTCCTGAGAAAGTGGGAACTCATGGACCCCAATCTGACAGCTGGAGAACCAACATAGGACCAAAACAGACCCCAGAATGTGAATGTCAGTTATGAGCACTGGGCAGTCTATGTGGCCTCTGGCAGTGGAACCAGGATATATCCCTAGTGCAGGAACGGACTTCGGAAGCCCATTTCACATGGAGGGATACTCTTTTAGCCCAGATATATAGTGGAGGGCCTAGGCCCTGCCCCAAATGATTTGACAGATTTTAATGATCCCTCATGGAAGGCAAGGAAAAATTGTGGCAAGGTTTCCAGTGGTGGAACTGGGACATCAATCCAATATATATATATATATATATATATATATATATATATATATATTTGGACATTGTCAAATGTCTGATGGTTAAGACTCAAGAATCAGTGTTGTGACCACCTCAACCAGCAAGGAAGATGCAACGCTGAGACTCTTCCTTAAGCAGTTTACTCAGGAAATTAAACAATCTTCTGACCCCGGGGAAAGCCAGCCCACAGCTTAAAAGCACTCTTGCCAGTCAACCCCAGAATGTCACGTGGCTAAGGCAGATAGGCTCGAATTTGCTGATGCAAGTTTGAATCTTAGACCAAGCCAAATAAGGAGTTGTTTATTCTAGAGAGAACTCACCCTCGGGATGGTGGAAGGCGGAAACTGGCACCATCTTTAAGGCGCGGTGCATCGCAGATCTCCACAAATCAGCACTACCAAAGCAAACAAACAAACAGCAAAATTCCATCTCCTCAAAAAGAGAGAGAAAGGGAGGGAGAGAAAACAATTATCCTTTATCCATAGCTGTGTAACATCAGGCCTCTCAATTCTATCCCACTGGGATGCATGTCTGCATTTGTGCTACTATAATGCTGGCATTCTTACTCTAAGTCTGATATTAACTGCAGGAAAAGAGTTTTAAAAGTGAAGATACATCCTCCACAATGAGAGAAAATATTTATGAAATGTTAATCTGGGTAAAATACGCTTAATGTATAAAAAAAATCTAAACTTCATACACCAAAATTTATTGAACAATGAATGGATAAACTGAGCACACACTCTTCAGAAGAAGACAAATGATCAATACAATGAAAATAGTGTCAATATTCTCACCACCAGAGAAATGTGAATTCAACTGCATGGACATTCTATTATACACCAGTCAGAATGGCTTCCAACTTTTTTTTTCTTTTTCTTTTTGTGTGTGTGTTGTTGTTGTTGTTGTTTTTGTTGTTGTTGTTGTTGTTTGGCAAAATCCCAGATAAAATAAGTTTCTTATGTACTGTTAATGAGAATGCAAATTAGTTCCATCATAGTAAAAATAGCTATGAGGTGTTCTCAAATATTTAAAAATACAACTTCAGTATGATCTAGATAACTACTCCAGTAGGTGTATCCAAAGGGGTGTAATAGCAAACAAAACAGTACTAGCACAGGCATATTTGTGCTATGGAATGAACAATAGAAAAGTATAGGCTCTTCCAAGGTACTGACCAGGAAACCAAATTAATTTGTACATACAGTAGAATTTAGTTAAAAAAACAAAAAACAAAAAACAAAATCACGTCCATTGACAGGAAAAATATGTAGAACTCATGATAACACTAAGTGAAACAAAAATGGCCTCACAAAGTTAACTATGCTATAATTTCACCCAAATATGGGAACCATGAGTTTGAGAGGACCAATTTTTAGGGATTCACTAAGGGTGAAAGAGGGTATAAGAAGATATAATTGGTTATTGTAATCAAAGCACATTGTACAGACACATGAAAATTCGTAACAAAATTGTTACTTTAATTTTTTTTTTTTTTTGCTTTGGAATGTGTACTGGAACTTTGGAATTTCTCTTAAAACTTAATCTGTAGACTGGAATGGCCTTGAACTCACAGAGTTCCGCCTGCCTCTGCCTCCAGAGTTCTGGGATTAAAGGCATGTGGAACCAACACCCAGTACAAAATCTTTACTTTGTGTAATTAATATCTACTAATCCAAGAAAAAGTCCCTACCATATTAGATAAACTCTATAGGATACACTAAACAATATTTTCCTTATTTAATTACATTTGAATACCTTCATATGTTTATATGTATACATATATATATATATATATGATAACTGAAGGTACTATTAATCCTGTTTTATGAAAACTGGAAATAATTATGGTAAAATAGGCAGCAATTTTGTTAAGAAATAGTCTTATTCACAATCTGGGATCAGGGAGGGCCTTGCAAAGTTCAAATACATCTTAGAGCATTGGTTCTTAACTGGTGAGAAGTATATATTCAGGGAGTTTAAAGACTCAAGCAATGTGTTCTAGAAGCATACCCTAGTTTCTGTTATCAAAACACATCATGTGGGAGGTTTACACTAAGTAATGTATAGCATAGCATTTCAATGAAGAGCAAGTAATTTCCTTTGCTAAACTTGAACTATCTTAATCATTTTGCCCTTCTCTCTGTGATGTGGTGGTGGCGTTTACTTTTGAGTGTGAAAGCAAACACACCATGCATGTGCATCCATAAGCCACAGCAGGATATGAGTTGTCCACTTCAATCACTTTCGTTCCTATTGTCTCTATATGTTCTCTCTCCTTGTATCAGAAGCTCTCAGTTTCATTCCAGCTGGTTGGTCAGTGAGCCCTTGGGATCTGCCTGTCAGCACCCACAGTACTGGAATTGCAGGTATTTATTGCTATTCCTGGTTTATTTTTGCTTGTTAAGGATTCAAATTCAAGATCTTATGGCTACCAGTTAAAGACTCTTACCGACTGAGGGACTCTCTGCCCCTCATTTTTTTTTTTTTTTTTTTTTTTTTTTTAAATAGCTGATTGATTGTGGAGAGTGTAGAATAAGTAACAAGAGTTATAGAACCTGCTGTACAATTGTTCAAACAATGCAGCTTGAACCTATATCTGACTTTTGTTTTTTGGGGGCATGAAACACACATGTTTCCCAAACTATAACGTCTGCAGGAAACACATTCCCTAGACGGTAAAGTCTACTTCTCTACTGTATAACAGTACCTTCCATGATCAAGAAAAATTTGTAAAGTCTATTGTACCTATGCATATGTAAGATCTCAGCTTTCTTCAGAGGGAATTTTTCTTTGGGAAACTTTATGGATCGTTTATGCCAATGGATGATCCTTGGTAAGGTTCATTTCAGCCTCTAAAATCTACGGGTAAATGATTTTTCAGAGGGAAACCAGCCATAATTTCGATGAAGTTTTACAATAGAAATTGCCTTCTATGTATTTTAGTGTATAATTCATGACATATTTTAGTAATTATCTTCATCTAGAATCATAATCTCTGAACTGTTGGTAATAAAACATTTACTTTGTGAGACATTTTATTAAGATTGGATAAGTAAAATAAAACTATTTTTTATTTTTAATTTCATTTTACATTCCAACCACAGTTCTCCCTTCCCCACCTCCTCTCACCCTCCCACCTTTCCCCCAGCAGACTCCCAGCCCAAACATCTTTATGGGTAAAGGCTCCCAGGAAGAGTCAACATACCCTGACCTGTGCATTAAGGCTGAGCATGGCATCCCACCATAGGGAGTGGGCTCATGTATCAAGTTCGTATCCTGGTCCTACTGCCAGGGTCCCCTCTGATTGTCCAGGCTTCACAACTGTCTCCCACATAGAGAGAGCCTAGTTTGGTCCCAGGAGTCTCCACAATTGTAACTCTAAAATTCGTGAGTTTCTACAAGCTTGGTTCATCTGTCTTGTAGGTTTCTCCATCATGGTCTTGATCTGCCTTGCTCATATATTCTCTGCTCCCTCTCTTCGACTGGATTCCTGGATCTTTGCCTGGTTCTTGGTGGTGGATCAATGAGTCTTGTTCCACCAGTTACTAGATGAAGGCTCTATGATGATAGTTGGGGTGTTCACCAATATGATTACAGGGGAAATCTAGTTCTGATATCATCTCCACTATTTCTAGGAGTCTTGTCTGGGGACCTCTTTGTGGATTCTTGGAGTTACCCAGAGCCAAGTTTCTCCCTAAGTCCATAGTGGCTCTCTGTTATAAGATATCTCTTTCATTGGTCTCCTCTGCATCTCTCCCCATGTGGACCAGCCCATTCCCTCATGTTCTCATTCCCCCTTTCCTCACTCTTACCACTCACCCTTGCCCTGGTTTACCCCATAGATCTCATCTGATTTCCCTTCCAAGGGTAATCCGTGTGTCCCCCTTAGGGTCCTAAAATAAAACTATTTTAATATTTTTGTGCTCCTCAGATTCTGCCATAAACTTTCACAGGTATTATTACTACATCTGTGTTTATGTGTGTCTTTGGGAGGATAAGAAAATATTCATTTTTTGACTGTGAATATAATAAATATTTTATTGTGATAATGTTACAGCAGTATGGGTATTTGTCATGGGGTTTCCTGACACAAGCTCAGTAGGTGAGCAGTATCTACCTCCCTTAAAAGACATTGTTATTATATGTATTGGAGTGGAGATATCACTGTTCTCAAAGATGAGCTGAAAGCTTGGTATTCAGATTGACATGTTGGAGAATTAGTCATTTTTGTTTTTTATTTAATTAGTTTTGATATTAATATAATTACATTTCTTGTTTTCCTTTAATTATTCCAATATACCCCACCCTACATCCCTCAAATTGTGACCCTTTAAAAAACTGTTATTAAATGCATTATGTATATGTATATACATAAATGTTCCTAAATATAACCTGTGTTTAGGTAATATAATGCTATCTGTATTTATGTTTTCAGGGCTGATCATTTGGCACAACACAAGCAATTAGTGTGCTCTTTCATGAGCAAGACCATCTCACTGAACCAGCATAATCCCTAACAACAATCTACAAACATTTGTACCCACAGATAGGTGTAATCTTTACCCCTCATCAATTAATCCTTCCAGCAGGTGCACCATTACCACAACCAATCAGTATGCAGAGCTATGGAGCTCAGTCTAAAAGCACAAAGTACTCCCACAGCTATGACTCGGGGGAACCCTATGGAAGAGGGGACAGAAAGATTCTTAAGAGCCAGAGAATCAGGGAGTTTGTTGAGATTATAATGTGCAATCAGTGGGCTCAATGGAAAAACAAAACCTCAGTCACCAGTACAGATATTTTGAAGCATTAACCATCAGTAGATAGATATAACTCATTACTCCCATATCAGCATAGAGTTTAATCTACCTTTTCAGCTTAGAAATATAAATGGGGATGGTATGAGCTTTTAAAACTTTAAAAAGTGTTCAATTGAAGGATATTGTGGAACCAAAGACCAGTAGCCAGAACTTGCTCTGAGTGACACTCTTGTCCTCTTATGATCAGGGATTATTGCGTTTTTTTCCAGCCTCATCAGTTTGCAGGTTGCATGCCTCCTCTTCTTCCCATGTCCCTACTTATTTGTAGACATCCTACTTCATGTTTATTCATGAAAGTATACCCTCATTTTAAAATGAGGATGAGTGATGGTATGTCTAAACCTCTATAATGATTAGAGATCAGTATACTAACACACATTGATATGGTCCCTGATTTCAATAGAATATTTTTGTCAAAAAAAGAATTGATTTCAAACACGATATTCAATGTTGAGAATTTTAGTTAGGTGAATGAGCTGGAATACACAATTTGAAGTAGAGTAGGATAAAAGAGACCTTATTCTCTCCTGTTTGTATATTTTCTCTTTCTAGGGGTCCCTCTAGAGGCTTCAGAAATTTGGTATTGTCTGATACTTTGTAAACAAATGGGAATTAAGTGCCAGAACTGTGCCACATTGTATTAGTTGAAACTAAAGGGAGTTTAATTTTTTTTCCAATTGGGTTCATTTCTTGTGACCCTTTGTCCTTCTGTTTTAACAATGTGAATGGAGCTCATTTAGATCAGAGAAACTTAGGAGCATTAGAAAAGCAACAAAACCTCTTAATGTTGTTCTAAAATAGTAAGTTTTTCATTTCAAGATTTACCACAGGCTATGTTTTCTTTATTGATTCTACTTCCATTTTCTTGTCTAAAGCTGATTTATTCATTTCCTTCTACTGTTGGTTTGTGTTTTAATAAATTTGTTTAAGGGCTTTATTCATTAATTATCTCTATTATATTCTTTAAAAACTATTAGATGTTGTTACCCTTGTTCTTGCAGGGATGTATTGGATATATAATGTCCTGTTTTTTATTGATTGTGCTTTACACCGAAGTATAGGGATCTGGAATTTTAGAGATTGTAATTCTAGATGATGACATCTGGTCTTATCTTTATTGGGTGACACATAATTCTCTAATTATGAAACTCAACATGTGAGAAACACTTAAAGAAATGTTCAATACCCTTAATCTTCATGAGAATGGAAATCAAAACTACTTTTAAGCCAGGCAGTGGTGGCACACGTCTTTGATTCCAGCATTTGGATCCAGTTATATTCAAACTTCCACAAGTAGTATAGCTAAATCTTGAGGTATTACTTCCCATATTTTTAGGAATAGCCACACTGATTTTCATAGCAGTCATATTGTTTGCACTCTCACTAACAATAAATGAGTGCTATCAGGAGACATGGCTTCGTTGAAATAGGAGTGGCCTTTTTTGAAGGAAGTGTGTCCCTTTGGGGATGGGCTTTGATGTGTCATATATGCTCAAGCAACACCTAGTGTCTCAGTTCACTTCTTGTTGCCTGAAACATCAAAGATGTAGAATTCTTAGCTACTACTCCAGCAACATGTCTGCCTGCATGTCAACATGACCCATCATGATGATAATGGACTTAGTCTCTGAAATGAAAATCACCCAAATAAAAGTTTTCCTTGATAAGAGTTGCCATGAACATGGTGGCTCTTCACAGCAATAGAAGCAATAACTAACTTGGAAGTTGGTACTAGGGCCTGGGTTATACTTGTAATAGGTCTGCATGGTTTTTTTTTGGCGGAATTTGGCCTTTAATACTTTGGGTTAGGACAATAGTGGAATGCTTTAAGCACTGATTAATGAGTCATGCTAGTAGGAGCATGGAAGACTGGTACTGAGAATGAGGTGAATTAGAGGGAAGGTGAGATGGATCTAGAAATTTTAGAGAAGAAGAATTTTAGTATGTTGCCTAGAGATGGTTCTTGTGATTTTTTTTTGTGAAGAAAGTGGCTGCTTTCTGCCCCTGTCCAAAGGGTCTGCTGGAGGCTAAATTGAAGAGATTTAGATTAATTCTATTGGCAGAGGAAACCTTAAAGCAGCCTAATATATACTCTGTCATGTTTTTCTTAATGGTAACTCTAATGAAAATTTATAATAAAAAGGAGAACTGCGGAAAGGAAAATTTGAAATGTATGATTTGAGGAGAAATGGAGAACCAGGAAGTAGAATGGACCTAAGTTCTATGTTCAAGGAGATAAAGAGATTATGAAATGGCATAAAGGGAATAGAGATCTCAGGACAAGATACTATCCAGCTAAATTTCAAGCCTGTGAAAAAGAATTAAAGAAAATGTAGACCTGGGTGTGTTGTTGTATACCTTTAATCACAGCATTTGGAAGGCAGAGGCTGGTGCATCTCCAACTAAATGCCTTTTTTTAACCATAATTATTGTCTTTACTAGACCATGCTATATATTGCTAGGAATAGAACAGTGAGTAAGACATTCCACATTGACTGGGTAACCCAGCAGCTGAGACAATATAGCCCAGGGACCCAGGGGGAAACCTAATATTACTATCAAAAAGAAGAAAGATACAAACAAAGGAAGGAAGGAAGGAAAGAAAAGTAAATACTATCATTAAAATGACTCTTATTGATGTTCTGCAACACTCATAGATCAGTACCTTCTTCAGCCATCATCAGACAAGCTTCCTCCTACAAAAGATGGAAACAAACACAGAGCGCACAACTAGACATTGTGTGAAGAGTGAGAGAACTTAGAACTTGCAGACCTAAATAGGATGACTCTAACAAGTCCTCTCAATGCTCAGGGAAACCCATAAAAGAGGAGGTAGAAAGAGTTTAAGAGCTAGAGGAGATGAAGGAAATCAAGAAAACAAGGCCCACTAAATCAAGCTGATCAAAGCACAAATGAACTCAAAGTAACTGAGGCAGGAGGCAGAGGACATCCCTAGGCCTGTATCAGGTCTTCTGTGTATATATTATGGTTTCCAGTTTGGTTTTTTAATTGGATTTCTGAATGTGTGAATGAGTGAGTCTCCAGTTCTTTCGCCTTTTCTTCGCCTCTTTTCTATTAATTTGTTTTATCCAATTGCAAAGTGTTAGTTTTCCTTGTTTTATTTTATTTATTTATTTTTACTATCCCTTTGAATCCTTGAAGCCTGTTTGTTTTCTAATGAAGGACATAAAGGGAATAGATCTGGATGGGAAGGTAGGTGGGGAGAAAATAAGTATTTATATATGGAAAATAGTATTGCTGAACTGAAAAAAAATACTATTTTAATTGCAGGGTTTTTTATTTATTGGGTTTAATTATGAGGATTTTAAAATAGATTTATTTATTATTCCTTCAGACATATTCTTTTATTATTTTTTTCTTGTAATTCATATTATGATATCCTTTTCTATAGAATAAAGACAATATGGAGACGTTTTTGCAGTCCACTGTGTTGGGTGCCCCTGGACCCCAGACTGATTGCTGGGAAACCAGCATAGGACTGCTCCAGACCCCTGAGGGAGGTCAATGTTGAGGTCTGGACAAACTATGTGGCTACTGGTAGTGGATCAGTATTTTCCCCTAGTACACAAATGAACTTTGGGAACCCTCTCCACATACTGTGGAGGCTATAGGCCCTGCTCTAAATGATGACAGACTTTGAAGACCCCCCATGGAAGGCCTTACCCTCCCTGGGGAGCAGGAAGGGGACCTGATAGGGAATTTGGGGGGACAGAGGAGTGGGGGAGGGAGAGGGAACTGAGATTGACATGTAAAAGAAGCTTGTGTCTAATTTAAATTTTTAAAAAAGAATAATGACAAGGAAAATTAGTCTTTCCTTCTAAGAATTTTTAAAAAAAAATTTTTTTAGTGTTAAACTTACAAATTTGTTTGATTTTCAAGTACAAGTAATATTATGTATTTTGGGTTTGCAAAATTTCATAAATATCTACATGAACAATGAACTTTGATGGTTTACATGTATGTCTAAGAAAGTGAAACCAGCAAAGCTAAATCATATGGAGAACTTTACAAACAGTATACCTTTTAAAAAACCTGATAAATAAAAATGTAATGTAATATAGTGATAAGATAAAAAGGTATATTTTTGAATCTACTTTTAAAAAGCAACTACTAGTTTTAAATATTTACATTGGATTGGATTTCTGTATATTGCATACAAATATTTTATATTGATACACATTTGAGACTAATACTGTACAAACATTTCTAATATTGTTTAAGCCATTATACCTATACAGCTCATTTAACAATGTAATGGAAATTTCTAGTTCTTGAAAGTTTTTACTACCAATTATATAAGATATTAAGGAAATGTAAGTTAATAATTACAATTACCTATTACAATTGAACTTGTAGTCATATTTGTTATGTCTTCAAGGTCAAACAGAGAAATATTTTAGAAAGATAGATCATCTTTAATCACTTCACAGATACATAGAATATGGCATTTAAAATGTTTTAATAACATCGATATTTATTTTTATGTCATTGAGACATGTCTGCTTCTGGCAGCACCAATTTATGTAAGAGATGATGTTGGGCATACAAGAAACTCCACACGGTGTTTAATTTCTTTGTCGCAAAGATAAACAACTGAGCAAATAAGTGCCCTTGCCTCAACTGCTCACAGTTTGTTGTCCAAATTGGACAAAGATGACACAAAAAAGAGTGACTGTAAACCTTGCTAAGACAAAGTGGGACAGCCCTTCAGGATATCCTGCTTCATAGAAAAGTCTGTCAGATACGTTGGTCCTATAGGCCCAAGAATAGTGCCCCAGTGTTGCAGAGGAACCTTGAGTGACTGTCCAGGCAGCCAGCTGTTTTTGTAATTTCTCACATTCTTTGGAAGTCACTTTTTCACACTTCCTGCTTAGTTTGTTAATATCATTTCCTTCTCTTGTCTCTGAGGAAGCTGAAGACTAAATAGTTGTAGTTTTCATTGTTTATCACACTCAGAAAAGAAATTCACTAAAGATGTGTAACTTGTAAAGTGTTTGAAAGCCATTAAATATAATTGATGATGCAAATTAGAATAGGAGGTAAAATAGGTACAATATTTTTGACTCAACAAGATAGGATAGATAATGGAGTATTTCTCTGAAATTGACAAATGCAAATGGACTAGATATTGTTGATGTAATTATTGCCCATATATATTGTATATACTTAATTGGACTTATTGTATATAGTTTTTCTTATGTTAGTTGTAGCCTTTTTGTGTTAGACAAAAAGCAGAATTCTGGTGATATATCTTTTATTATTTATTAAAGCTTGCCTGGAGGGTCCAGAAAGCAAAGCTAGCCACAAGCCATAGAACTCAGGTAATGGTGATACACACCTTTAAACTCAGCAGCCATACTAGCTAGTCATAGAGCCAGGAGTTGGTGGCACACACCTTTAATCACAGGACTCAAGAGATAAGTGGATATGTAATGATAACTCTTTCAGCCAGCCTCCTGGGTTCCTCCGTCACATTAGGGACACCAAATAACACAGAGACTTTTGTTGGCCAATGACTAGGATTTCTTACTTGCTAGCTCTGTCTTATGTATCAACAATAACCATTAATCTATATATTTTATAAAGACTTATCTTTTTGAGGACACCATCGGCATGCATCCTCTCTTCTTGGGATCACATGGCGAATCTGTCCCTTTCCTACATGTCCCAGAATCCTCCTCCTTTCCTAGTCCCACCTAACTTGTTTCCCTATTGGCCAACAGTGCTTTATTTATCAATGAAAAAGACAAACATATACACAGAAGAACCTCCCCCATCACAGATGGAGCTCTGTTATCTCAAGGCCACACTGAGCTACATGAAACTGATCAAGTCTTAAAGATAAACAGCTCACACAAAGGTAATCTTAGCACCTTTGATTTCATTCCTATAGTCCTATGATTTGAGAGGTATAAAAAGAAGCAAAGTCAGGATTAGGCAATAAGTCTCAGCCACTTTGAAGAGAGGGAGCAGTCTATGATTGCAGCCTGAGGATTGGTGGAGATAACTGGATCACTCTTTCAGTCTGAGGTAGATTTAAGAGCTAGTGGCTGGCTGCTTTCCTAAATTTACCATCAGTTTTAATCCCAATGTCTATCTCTAGATTTTATTTATCATGTTACTATGTATAACTGGAATTCAAAGAAATTATACAAATAGTATTTTCTTGTTCCAGGAAGAATTTAAATACAACATTTATTTAAATAATTGAAATGGGCCAATGAAGTATGTTAATACATGACTTTTATAGAAAATCATTTAGGATTTAATTTTTTAAATGTTGTCATCCACTCTCAGATGATAGATATAAAAGTACTGGAAACACAATATACAAGAGAAATGCACATAATAATCATACAAATAAATAAAAACTATTAGGAAATATAAGTGAAAGGATATCTTAGATTCCAGCTTTAGATATGAGATGACATACTTAAAGACTCAAATGGCTGACTTTAGCCATTCCTGGATATGAAATAATATTTTCTTTCATTCAAGATTTACTTTCAAAAGACAGTTTTCAAATTAAGATGCACCTACATTATTAACAGTCTTGTCAATGACCTGGAATTAACCTGGTCAGGAATGTTTTAAATTTTGATGAAAAGGACAGTGATTCTGATAAAATTCAAAAGAAGCCTTCTGTATTCCTGACAAGGATTTCTTTATATCTTCTACAGGAAATTAATAGAGTTTTATAGTGTAAAATCAGTAAAAGGAAAAGCAGAGCTCTCAAGAATTACTCTATTCAGACACCATATTTCCTCTTCAATGTTCTGTGAGAGGTGGCATATCAGCAGAAATTGAAGAACTCAGGTGAATGAACCAGTGAACACTTCTGTGAATTCTTATTTTAAAGGAAGAAAGTCTGAATCCTTCTGATTTAGTGTGAAAAAGCTGAAAACAAATATCAAAACAAAAGCAAATGAAAGCTGCCTGTATAATATCTTAACACAACTAGTCCTCTGTTTTAGTGTCACCTTGAAAAATATTCTGTTCAGAAGGCAAACCCTATTTAATTCTATTTGTACAGTTTTCTGCAACAAAACTTGAACCAAGTTCTATATTTTAACACACACACATATGTGTATGTGTGTATCTATATAATTCTTAATATATAATATATAATTTTTTCAGTTATGTTTTATGGAATCATTTCCTATAGCAAATGAATGTTTTTAGCATATATGGCAAAATATATGACAGTCTAATATTTGGTAGCCTTTACAGAAGGGTGTGTGTACACTATTATTGTTTGATCATGGTACTTATTATAGGTTTAAATAGTGCTAAAAATGTTAACATCTGGATATTTTTCTGACAACTATTTGACCCTACACTTTGATTACTCTTTGCTTCTATGTTATCCATTCTTGACAGCTTCTTCAACACTTCATTTAGGATCCTTTTCCTGCTCTTCAATGCCAAGTCATTACAGCCCTAATATGATTTAAGAAATTTCACACCATATTTGTTCTATAAATTCGGGAAGGAAGTGAAAATAAAGAGCCACTTATATTCAACAACATATCAAGACATTGGAAGAGGAATTGAAAGCAGTGAAGATATGTGTGACAAGGAAGAGAATTGTAGAGATCTTGTAGCTTTGGGTCTGTAGGTGAGGTTATATCACATGCTCCAGAAGATCATAGATGGGGTGGATGTTGGGGCAGGCCAAGTCATAACTCTGGGTCTGGGCCTGGGAAGCTCTAGGGTTTATCAGCCAGCTGGAAAATAGGGACAATTCTCCCTTGGTCACAGTTTTAGGGCTGGTTCACCCACACCTACACTAACTTTATTGTCTCTATTGTGCTGCCCTGGTAGAGTGACAGCAGGATGTCCAAGAATAGTCATAGTGGGGGCTCACCATCTATTGTATAGTGGAGAACAGGATCCTGGAACCAGACCACTTAATTTTTGCAATGAACACTTACAAGCAGAGGTTTAGGGACAAAGGGACATTCAGTGTGACTTATTGGGTATCATTGCAACTTCCCATGAAGAGGGTTTTAATTCCTTCACTTAAAACACTTTCTCTTTTTCTTTTCTTGCTTTTTCTCTTGAATTTTGTTTTATTTGGGGGGATGCAGGGAAGAGGGCAGATATGAAGGTGAGGGAAATTCATGAGACCAAAATAAAAAACACATAGAATAAATTTAAAAAATAAAGGGAATTGTAATTTCTGATTTGTAAAATTTGGAAATAGCTTCCAATTCTGGCGATGAGAATAAATGTATTTTATGAGTTTGATGGAGTATTGCATGGACAGAGGGGATATGGAGTTTGATGTCAACCTGCTCAGAAAACAAACAAAAACACCCAAACAACAAAAACCCAACAACAACTGTAAAAAAGCAACAACCGAAGAAAAACACACACATAAAATAATAAAAATAAAAAAATAAGGTGTGAGTTATACCAAAGGAGCCAAGATGGGGCTGGAGAAACCCTGAGAAACAGTGGACCTGACCTATTGATAGCATGGAGATACTAGTCATAAAGTTGGGGAAACAGCATTGGACCAAACCAAGCCCTCTGAATTTCTGTGACCCTTAGAGCTCTTTGCATCCCTTTAATCTCATTTATTTACGACATCAAAGAATGGTTTCTTTTTCCTCTGTATTGCTTATGGTGTGGCTGGCATTGTAGACTTTTGACTATCCCACTGTATCCAGATCCATAACCATGACCTTAACTCAAAACACTTCAACAGTTTTCTCTATCTGCATTGGTTCTGAGAAATTCTCATTCATGAGCATGATTTTCTCTTAAGGCATAGTTTACATTTCTGCACTTGAGTCATGTAAGTGGAGACACATGGTTTGGAGAAGACAAACCATTGTGCATACTTGTAACTTTTCTCTTTCTGTTTCATCCATACATCACAAATTCTGATAGTAATGTTTCTAGGAAATGGCCTAATGAATCTCATTAAATTTTGTCTCTATGAGTTACATATATTCTGACAGAAGGGAAGTAAAAACACGGAAGACCTTAAAAAAATGAAACAATGCTTAGGGGAAATATGTTGAATGTAAACAAACAAAAAAAAAAAACAACAAAAAAAATAAAAACTAAAACCAAAACCAATCAATCCAAAAAACAAAATCCCACCCAGTTGGGACTCAACAAAACATAATAAAACGCTTCTTATTGACAGAATCACTTAGGGTCACTATTACTATTCTCAACATAGTTTAGTTTAAATTTGGAACTATTATTTCCTAGATATATGATATCTTAAAAGTTTTTATTTATTTTTAGCTATTTTATACAAGTATCACATTAAAACCTTTTTTTGAAATTTTTTAAAAGACACTGACTGATTAAATTTGTGTGGAATTTTAAACAGATGGCAAAATCCAAAAGATGTAATGGAGAGTGGGTGGATTTAAACTACCTTCAAGATTAGTACACTTGAGAGATGAGTCAGTCAGGAAATCATTTTCTTTGTGAGAATGTGGGCTTGAGGTTGATACCCTAGAACTCATGCAAAAAGTTAGGTGTGGTATCATGTGCCAGGAATGTCAATATCTAAGAGATGGTACTAGGATGATCCCTGAAGTTCATTGACCAGCCAATCAACAGTATTTGATGAACTCCAGATTCAATAAGAGACTCTGTCTCAAAAGAGAAAAATAGAGATCAAGTGAGGAAGATATTCCAACATTAACCTCTAGCTTCTATGCCCATACTCATGCTTGTGCTTGCTCCCTCTCCCTCTCCCTCTCCCTCTCCCTCCCTCCCTCTCTCTCTCTCTCTCTCTCTCTCTCTCTCTCTCTCTCTCTCTTTTTCTCCCACTCTATTTCTCATACACGCACACCCATGTACTCACTGATACACACATACAATATAAACACACACACACACACACACACACAGAGAGAGAGAGAGAGAGAGAGAGAGAGAGAGAGAGAGAGAGAACAAATAAACATGCAATCACTGTTTTTGTAATATTGTAATAGCATCCAAGTGGTGATAAAATTAAATATATATAGTTCTGTATTTTCTTTTCATTATTGTACATATGTTATTTATCACTGTTTTATACAGCAGCTCCAGCAAATACTTGCAAACTATACTAGCCAGTCTTCTATTAAGAAAGAAAGGCTGTTAAGTTTTAGGAGGAGCAGTACCTAGAGAAATAAAATCTGACAGACTTGTTGAAGGAATTGCTAAAGAGTAGATTGAGGAAAAAAGAAAACAGATTCATTATAGGTCCTTGGAGGACATGGCAAACGAGGGTGAAGAATCTAGTAGCAAAGAAGCATATTGGTCCCTGTTCTTTGTCTTAGAGCTAGTCAGAAGGAAGTCAGATCACTAGGAAGTACAAGTGAGTAGAAGGGAGTGAAACAAACTACAGACCCAGCCATCCTTACTGCTTTGCTATGACTTTCAAAACACAATGGTTTTTATTCATTTCCTATCTCCCCAATTTGAGGGGGGAAACAGGATCTTCTGTCTCCTATCGTACCATCCCCCCTCAAAGGATGTATATCCTATAGCTCGCTTAAGCCCATAAAATATAAAAGAACACACACCTCATAGTTGCTACAATGTCAGGAAAAATTCTGTGGTAATATCTAAGGTGTAATCTGAACATTTCAGTATGAGCTCGTCTAATCTCTGATTGCACAGGTGAAGGGGCACAGTACTGAGAAGGTTGTTGTCCCAAGGACAGACAGTGACTCATGTCTCAATGAGTTTATCACTTTATCTCCCAGTGTAAGGTCCTTCCTTTCCCACCTTAGCAGTAATGAGTTTTTATACTGAGAAAGGGGACTCAAGATTACATTCAATGTCACAAGAAAGCTGGCAGGGTAAAAATAGTAAATAAGGTGTCATGTAGTGACAGTAAGGTGAATGTGAGTTTTCTTGTAAACTACAAGATCTTCCAGTCATATAGAAAGCTTTCTTCCTTTAACATGGTTCCATTAATATCAGACAATTTCTAGATTTGAAGTCATTTTTTAGGCATCTCATCAATTTATATGATCGTTATCCTTATTATATCATTGGACTTAAAAATTAATATTTCTATATTTTGAGTGACCAATCTATGCCCAGTGTATTTTTTAATATGAATAACTCTTTTCTAGTGCTATAATAATAAATTCATATTCTAATTAGCAGCCAGAGTCACTTCTCATGCCTTATAACTCTGTCTTCCTCCAGCTTTGGATAGTTCATAATAAATCACAGCAGGGGAATCCTTATTTTTTAGCATGCACATTTGTGTATTTAATGAAGATTATTGAATTTTTCAAGTGTTTATTGAAATGTGCACTAATGTTTTATAGCCATCTGAAAGAATGCAATGATTCGCTGTTGCTAGAATGCTAATAATTAGCACCTCCATTAAAAGTCAGCTCTTGCATTTGAGCAACGTTATTCTGGGAGGCTCTGTTTCCCAAGTGAACAGAGAATTATACAGTTGTATTAAAGCAGAGCTTTCCTTTGAATACAATTTTAAGAAAATCTTCAAAGGAACAAGTTTAAAGACTCAAACGGAGCACATCGCTAATTAGTGTGTGACAATAATTTAGGCGGAGAGCATCAGGCCTTGTTAATTTTCTAAGCCCATTCTGCAGTCTCTTTGCTGGATGTTTCTTTTGATGAGTCAATTTTATCTAGGTGGAGCTTTTTATATTTTAAATACTGTCATAACACTTCCAAAGTTTTAGAGAATGGGACAGACGGATGCTGAAATCTGGCAATTACCTTCTAACTCTGCATTCCAGCTACTCATTTTATGGTTCAGGTTAAATTGCTTAATTCAATTGCAAGTATTTTGCATTTATAATACTGCTTTAAGTGGCATGTCTCTGAATAAAATAACATAACTACCTATTTGTTTATGTAGCCTTCACACTTAGAAAGAAAAATGTGCTTCCATCATCAATTATGGAACACATTATTTAAAATTCAAAGGTGTCAGTTCCCTTGATCACATTCTATCCTGTAAGGGCTTTTAGGAATTATAAATGCTTGCATTTCAGCTTTGCTATTTTAAAATGCTATGTTCTACAAATTAGGTATCAGAAGAAACTGTTTTCTTCATTTTGTAAATAGGGAAATATTGATTTGTGATGTCTTGGGAAATTAGAATACAGAAACAGCAGAGTGTCAGGTAACTATGATTTATGGCTTTGCATACATGAAGTAGGAATTGATGGCTATTGAGGTCAATATCAAGACTCATTGGCTCAGGTATGCATAGCAACTACAGCCATATTGAGAATCAATGTTTGTATCAAGAAAACATCTGTCTTCCTATGGATGAAAATATGCCAATATATACTGTTAATCTGTTATTAGCTATTATGAGAATTCAATCTTTGAAGGATTACAATTATTTTGCAATTTAAAAAGTCATCCCTTCCTATGCTTGATATTGGATTTGAGTTCCTCATGATGGAGTGTTTTTTTTTTTTTTGTGTGTGTGTGAGAGAGAGAGAGAGAGAGAGAGAGAGAGAGAGAGAGAGAGAGTCTGTCTGTCAGTCTGTCTGTCTGTCAGTCTGTCTGTCTGCGTGTTTATGTCTCTGTGTCGCTGTTAGTGAATGTATTGTGTGTGTGTGTGTGTATGTGAGAGAGAGAGAGAGAGAGAGAGAGAGAGAGAGAGAGAGAGAGAGAGAGAGAGAGAGAGAGAGTATTGTGGGCAAATGTGTGCCAAGGGTGATCACATATAGAGATGAGTGGACAGCTCTCTGGTGTTGGTATTCTCCCACCTTCCACATTCATGTATTCATATATATCCTGTAGTTGGAACTCCAGTGAGGAGATTTGCATATCAAATGCCTTTACCTTCACAGCTATCCTTCTGATCTTTAAAATATATTTTTAACCGACAAACGATAAGTATGGTACTAATATCATGCAAGGTAATATTTTGATCTATGTACATTGCAGAAATATTCAGCCATTATAATGACCAATGCATTGCCTAATCGATTTACATAAATAATAATTTTTGTGCAAATATTAATAATCTATTTTAATAACTTGGAAATGTGTGGTCATTAAAACTGATAATTACAACTTAACTGAACACAGGAAAATATGTATGTGTTCAATACACCAATTTCAGTTCTTTTGGACATTTACCTAGAGTAGGATAATTGAACCTGTAATGATTTCATTTTTGAAGAACCTGTTGCTAATTCACACATAGTTACATCAAATTATGTTTCCACTGAGTGTCAAGTTTTACCCATGTATCATTGTGTTTTTAGTTGTTTACATCACTAAAGTGGCTTAACATTTTGTCATATATCTGTAGGTTATCCTTAACTCTTTTTGTGATATGTATTTCACAGTTTATCATTCTATTCCTTTATCTGTACATGATGAAGTTTTAAAATTACTTATATCATGTTTTGAGAATATAATATAATTCCATCATTCTTCCATTCTCTCACCTTTCAAATTTTCCCATATATCCTGTCTTATTCTCTTTCAAGTTAATGGCTCTTTGGATTCCTTATACATTTTGGGTCATCATTTTCCATCTGCAGCTTCCTTTTCTATGCTCAAGCTTTTTATTGTTTGCTCTTAATACTTTTAGCTGTCATTACGTTGAATGTGCTGTGGGCATCTCAGTTATGAAATCATCACCAAGGCCTTAGACCAAATCACAAATCATTGGCTGTTTGTTTTTTTCTTGTGACATTACCTATGTGAGTCTCGTGATTATCATTCATTCATTTTTTTATGATGACCTAATTAGGATTTTATATGAGAACCCACATTTTTTTCTTGCCCCTGTTGTTTCCAAGTGTTACAAACAGCAGTTATCAGAAATACTGTCCCTTCCTCACTTTTATTTTGTCAAAAATAAAAGGAGAGAACATAATTGGAGTTTTTCTAGAGGTTCTGTCGTGTTCCTTGGTTAATGTACCCACTTTTATTGCAGAATTTGTTGTTTGGATATTATCTCAGAACATTCTTAGGAGGACATGAATGAACACATTTAATTTAAATGGAGTCCATTAAATTAACTTGTTTGAGATATAAATAAATAAAACTTTAGGGACAAAAATACATAAAATATATTTTGTTTTGTTATTGAATCCCTTAAAAGAAACAGTATAAAGTTTTCAGAACCAAGCCAGATCCTGTAAAAATGGGCATAACAACAAGAAACCTCCCCAAAACGAATAACAAAATATAGGAAAGGCATAAAACAGAAGCATAGATAATTGATAAAAAATCCAAAATTAACTCACATTGCATATGATTAATTAGTGCTGCTTGTGGTAAAACAGCAAGCTTACATTTAAGAGTTTGAAGTCAGAGCTTTATCTGGCATAAAAACTTGCATAAATATAGTTGCAAGTCCTCAATGTGCTATAAGGCTTATTGTCATTCTAGATGAAACATAAGAGAGATGGTGAAGTGGTTAAGATTTATTGAAATCTTTAACAATGAGGTATTGGAAATGAAAACACAAGAATCTCAGTCTACAAAAACGAACATTATTAGCTATTGCTTCTGGAAGCAACATAAGGTACCATCACTCAAACCTTGCTGTTGTTGGATTTTCTCATAGAAAGTACCTTAACTACAAAGTTAAGTGGTACCCAATGAAACAACACAAAGACTGTATAAAATATTTGCAAATTACATATATTACATTCAGTTGTTACAAATATCCAATTATTGAGAAATTTTACTATTTAAAATCAGGAAAAACTAGACTAAATGTTTAATGAAGGGGCCTGGGATTATAGGTTAGCACTAGAACATGTGTCTAGCATGTTTAAAGTCTTGGGTTCAAAACCAGCTCTGAAAAATAGGTGAATATAAATTTTGGTCAAATAATGTGAATAGAAATATCTAGAGACTAGGAAATGACCCAATGCGTATATAACAACCCTTCCAACAAAAGTCCTTAAAGAAATAAATGTGTAAATCATTGTGGGATAAGTTTATACTTACTGGAGTGGTTAATACATAAATATTAATTTGATAGATCGATAGGTAGATTCATAGATACATAGATAGATAAACACACATTAACTGAAGATATAAGAAGGGCTAGAGCATAGTTAATATTGTAAAAACAGCTTTCAAGTTCCTACAAATAAAAATAAACAGATTAGAAGCTCTGTATGTGCCAGTGATCTTCCTCCAAGTAAGCACTCAAAGAAAACCTTGTTAAGATTGCTGCACTTTATATTTATCACAACAACCAAGTTCTTCAAGAGATACATAGATGAAAAATTGCTCTCTTTCTCTTTCTTTCTCTCTCTCCCTCCCCTCTCTCTTTCTCTCCTTCTTCTCTCTCTCTCTCTCTCTCTCTCTCACACACACACACACACACACATTAGTTGAGAGTCTAAAAGGGGTCCGATCATTTATCACACACTCACTGATGGAAATGGATGGCAATATGCAAAGTTAAGCAAGTCACAGAGACAAAACAAACAATCAAACAAACAAAAATAACTTTGTAGGATTCAATTATACATGGAATCAATGTGGAGTAGAGGCAAAAAAATGAAGTATTAAACACAGACAGAGAACAAATTCACAACCACAGATGGATGGGATGGAGTCAGAAAAACACAAGGAAACAGATGCATAGGATGAATAACTATTGATCTAGTTGTTGGGTGGGTGACAGGGACTATGGTTGATGAAATTTCTGATATTATTAAATATGTAGATCTGACTCTTATTAAAAAGAAACTACATAAGATGTTAGAAATGGTAATTTATTTCAATGTAATTTGCATTTTGTCTGCATGGCTCTTATAACACTATGTAGTAAAACTTATATATGGGCAATAAAACTTACCTTACAATGTTTGAACTTCTAAAATCTTGGTCATCAAACATATAGGAGCCACACTGATCTACTCCTAAGGCTAGATGTAAAAATTAAAATCTTTACTACAAAATTATTAAAAGCCTTCTGCCAAGTGTCATGGATGTGTACAAGCAATAAGAATTCTTTTTTTATTATTTATTAGTTTAAGTTAGGGAACAAGCTTGTTTAACATGTAAGTCCCTTTTCCTTCTCCTTTCCTCACCCACATGCCTCATCCCACACCCCTGATGTACCCCCAACCCCATCCACCCTACACTCCCCAGGCAAGGTAGGGCCCTCAACTGGGGCTCTGCAAAGTCCAACAAATGTTCTTGTACTGGGCCTGGGCCCTTCCTCATGTGTCCAGGGCCAGAGTGTATCCCTTCACGTGGGATGGGTTCTCAAAGTCCCTTCTTACACCAGGGAAAAATACTAATCCATTACCAGAGGATCCCTGGAGTGCAGAGGCCTCCTTATTGACATCCATGTTCAGGGATCTGGATCAGTCTTGTACTGGCCTCCCAGACAGCAGCTGGGGTCATTGTGCTCTCCCTTGTTCAGGCCAACTGTGTCTGTGGGATTCTCCAACCTGGTGCAGATCCCTTCAGTCTTCATTCCTCCCTCTCTTCAGCTAAATTCCAGATTTCAGCTCAGTGTATATCTGTTGATGTCTGTCTCTGCTTCCATCAGCCACTGGATGAGGGCTCTAGGATGGCATGAAGAGTAGTTATCAATCTCATTTTAGGGGAAGGGCTTTGAGGTTATCCTCTCCACCATTGCGTGGATTGTCAGATCATGTCATCCTTGTAGGTCTCTGGATATCTCCCTAGTTCCACATCTCTTCTCGGACCTATAGTGGCTCCCTCTAATATAGTATCTCTCATCCTGCTCTCTCTCCTCTATTTCTCCCCCAACTCAATATTTCTGCTCCTCCATTTCCTCTCCTCTACTCCTCTTCTCCTGCTCTTATTTTGGCAACTCCCTCTCCCCTACCCTCATGCTCCCAATTAGCTCACGAGTTCATGCCACTTCCCATTCCCGGGGTCCATTTATCCCTTAGAGTCTTTCATGTTTACTAGTTTCTTTGGTAAAGAAGATTATAGGCTGGTAATCCTTTGCTCTATATCTAAAATTCATAAATGAGTGAGTACATACCATGTTTGTCTTTTTGTGACTGGGTTACCGCACTCAGGATGGTTTCTTCTAGTTCCATCCATTTGCCTGCGAACTTCAAGATTTCGTGGCTTTTTTCTGCTGAGCAGTACTCCATTTTATAAATGTACCACATTTTTCTCTATCCATTCTTCAGTGGAGGGGCATCTAGGTTGTTTCCAGGTTCTGCCTATTACAAACAATGCTGCTATTAACATGGTTGAACATATGTCCTTGTTGTATGAACATGTACTATTTGGGTATATACCCAAGAGAGGAATGGCTAGATCTTGAGGTAGACTGATTCCCATTTTTCTGAGCAACCGCCATACTGATTTCCAGAGTGGTCTTACAAGTTTGCACTCCCACCAGCAATGGAGGAGTGTTCCTTTTTCTCCACATCCTCTCCAGCATAGATTGTCATTGGTATTTTTGATTTTAGCCATTCTGACAGGTGTGAGGTGGTATCTCAGAGTTGTTTTGAGTTGCATTTCTCTGATGGCCAATGATTTTGAGCACTTTCTTAAGTGTCTTTCAGCCATTTCAGATTCCTCTGTTGAGAATTCTCTATTTAGTTCTGCACCCCACTTTTTAATTTCATTGTTTGGTGTTTTGGTGGCTAGCTTCTTGATCTCCTTATATATTTTGGAAATCACCCCTCTGTCAGATGTGGGATTGGTGAAGATCTTTTCCCAATCTGTGGGCAGTTGTTTTGTCTTACTGACTGTTTCCTTTGCCTTGCAGAAGCTTCTCAGTTTCAGGAGGTCACATTTATTAATTGCAGATGTCAATGTCTGTACTACTGGTATAATGTTCAGGAAGAAGTCTCCTGTGTCAATTTGTTCAAGGGTAATTCCCACTTTCTCTTCTAGAAGATCCAGTGTGGCTAGATTTATGCTGAGATCTTTGATCCATTTGTACTTAAGTTTTGTGCATGGTAACAGGTATGGTTCAATCTTCAATCTTCTGCATGTCTGAATCCAATTTTGCCAGCACCATTTGTTAAAAATTCTCTTTTTTCCATTGTATAAATCTAGCACCTTTGTCAAAAATAAGGTATTCATAGATGTGTGGGATAATATCAGGGTTTTCAATTCAATTCCATTGGTCTGTCTATTTTTGTGCCAGTACCAAGCTGTTTTCAGAACTATGGCTCTAGAGTAGAGCATGAAGTCAGGGATGTTATGCCTCTAGAAGATCCTTTATTGTAAAGAGTTGTTTTGGCTATCCTGGGTTTTTAATTTTTCCATATAAAGTTGAGTATTGTTCTTTCAATGTCTGTTAAAAACTGTGTTGGGATTTTGATGGGGATGGCACTGAATCTGTAGATTGCTTTTGGCAGGACTGCCATTTTTACTATGTTAATTCTACCTATTCAAGAACATGGGAGATCTTTCCATTTTCTGGTATCTTCTTTAATTTCTTTCTTTAAAGTCTCAAAGTTCTTATTGTACAGGTCATTCACTTCTTTGGTTAGTGTTACCCCAAGACATTTTATGTTGCTTGTGGATATCGTGAAAGGTGATGCTTCCCTGATTTCTTTCTCATTGGATTTATCATCTGTATATAGTAGGGCTACTGATGTTTTTGAGTTAATTTTGTATCCTGCTACCTTGCTGAAGGTGTTCATCAGCTGTAGGATTTCCCTGGTAGAGTTGTTTGCGTCACAAATGTAGATTATCATGTCATCTGCAAATAGTGAAAGTTTGACTTCTTCCTTTCCAATTTGTATCCCTTTGATCCCCTTTTCTCATCTTATTGTTCTAGCTAGTACTTCAAGTACAATATTGAAGAGATATGGAGAGAGTGGACAGCCTTTTCTTGTTCCTGATCTTTGAGGAAACACTTTGATTTTCTCTCCATTTAGTTTGATGTTGGCTATTGGTTTGGTGTATATTTCGTTTATCATGTTTAGATATGTTCCTGTTATTCCTCTTCTCTTCAAGATCTTTATCATGAAGGGATGGTGGATTTTGTCAAAGGCTTTTTCAGCATCTAGTGAGATGATCATGTGGTTTTTCTTTTTCAGTTTGTTTATATGGTGGATTACATTGATGGATTTTCATATGTTGAACCATCCTTGCATCCCTGGGATGAAGCCTACTTGATCATGGTGGATGATTTTTCTGATATGTTCTTGGATTCGGTTTGCCAATATTTTATTGAGTATTTTAGCATCAATGTTCATGAGGGATATCGGTCAGTAGTTCTCTTTCTTAGTCATATCTTTTTGTGGCTTGGTTATCAAAGTGATTGTCGCATCGTAGAAAGAGTTTGGCAATATCCCATCTGCTTCTATTGTGTGGAACAGTTTGAGGAGTACTGGAATTAGCTCTTGTTTGAATTTCTGGTAGAATTCTGCAGTGAAACCATCTGGCCCTGGGCTTTTTTTGGTTGGGAGGCTTTTGATGACTGCTTCTATTTCATTAGGGATTATAGGTCAATGTAAACTGCTTATCTGTTCTTGGTTTAATTTTGTTAAGTGATAACTATCCAGAAAATTGTCCACTTCCTTTAGCTTTTCGAATATTATGGAGTACAGGTTTTCAAAGTATGACCTGAAGATTCTCTGGATTTCCTTGGTCTCTGTTGTTATGTCCCCCTTTTTGTTTCTGATTTTGTTAATTAGCATGCCCTCTCTGCTTTTTGGTTAGTTTGGCTAGAGGTTTGTCTATCTTGTTGATCTTCTCAAAGAACCAACTTTGTTTCATTGATTCTTTGTATTGTTTTCCTAGTTTCTATTTCATTGATTTCAGCCCTCAGGTTGATTATTTCCTGGCATCTAGTCCTCCTTGGTGAGTTTGCTTCTTTTTGCTCTAAAGCTTTCAGTTGTTTTGTCAATTCTTTAATCTTACTTTTCTCTAATATCTTCATGTGGGCACTTAGTGCTATGAACTTTCCTCTTAGCCCAGCTTTCAGAGTGTCCCATAAGTTTGGGTACATTGTGTCTATATTCTCTTTAAATTCTAGGAAGTCTTTAATTTCTTTTTTTATTTCTTCCTCAACCCAGGAATGGTGGAATTGGGTATTATTAAATTTTCATGAAAATGTAGGTTTTCTGCAATTCGTATTGCTGTTGAATTCTAGCTTTAATGCATGGTGATCTGATAAGATACAGGGGGTTATTTCAATTCTTTTGTAACTGTGGAGGTTTGCTTTGCTGCCAACTATGTGGTCAATTTTAGAGAAGGTTCCATGTGGCACTGAGAAGGAGTTATATTTTTTTGTGTTTGGATGGAATGTTCTATAGATATCTGTTAAACCCAGTTGGGTTATAACTTCTGTCAGATCTTTTGTTTCTTTAAGTTTCTGTCTGGTGGTCCTGTCTAGTGGTGTAAGGGGCGTGTTGAAGTCTCCTACTATAAGTGTGTGTGTGCTTTTATGTGTGGTTTTAGCTTCAGTAATGTTTCTTTTACAAATGTGGGTACCTTCGTATTTGGGTCATTGATTGTTCAGGATTGAGACTTCATCTTGATTTACTTTTCCTGTGATGAGTATGAAATGCCCTTCTTCATTTCTTTTGATTGATTTTAGTTTGAAGTCTAATTTTTAGATATTAGGATTGCTCTACCAGCTTGTTTCTTGGGCCCATTTGATTGGAAAATCTTTCCCATCCTTTTACTCTGAGGTAACACCTGTCTTTGAAGTTGAGGTTTGTTTCTTGTAAACAGCAGAAGGATGGATTCTTCTTGGTATCCATACTGTTAGCCTATATCTTTTTATGGGTAAGTTAAGACCATTGACATTTAGGGATATTATTGTCCATTGTTTGTTAGTTCTTGATGTTTTGGATTATTGTTAGTGGTGTCATTGTTTGTGGATATTTCCCACATGTTTCTTTTTGTGTTTGGTAAAATTAGATTATCTATTGCCTGTGTTTTTGTGAGTGTAGCTATGTTCATTTGGTTAGAGTTTTCCTTCCAGAAACTTCTGTACTGCTGGATTTGCAGATATGTATTGTTTAAAATGGTTTTGTCACGGAATATATTGTTTTCTCCATCTAAACTTTCTCCATTGAAAGTTTTGCTGGGTTCAGTAGTCTGGGTTGACATCCATGCTCCCTTAGTACTTGTAGGGTATCTATCCAAGACCTTCTGGCTTTCAGAGTTTCCATTGAGAAGTCGGGTGTGATTCTGATTGGTTTGTCTTTATATGTTACTTGGCCTTTTTCCTTTGCTGCTCTTAATATTTTCTCTTTATTCTGTAGATTTGGAGTTTTGATTATGAGTTTTGATTATCATCTTTTTGTGGTCCAGTCTGTTTGGTGTCCTGTAAGCTTCTTGTATTTCATAGGCATATCCTTCTGTAGGTTTGGGAAGTTTTCTTCTATGATTTTGTTGAATATGTTTTCTGTATCTTTGAGCAGTGTTTCTTCACCTTCTTCTATACCTATTATTCTTAGGTTTGGTCTTTTCACAGTGTCCCATATTTCCTGGATATTTTGAGTTAGGGATTTGTTGGACTTGAGGTTTTCTTTTGCCAATGAATGTATATCCTCTAGCGAGTCTTCAATAACTGAGATTCTCTCTTCCATCTCTTGAATTCTATTAGTTATACTCACATCTTTAGTTCCTGATTGTTTATCCAGCTTTTGCATTTCCATTATCGCCTCATTCTGTGTTTTCTTTATTGTGTCTATTTCAGCTTTGAACTGTTTCAAGAGCTTCATTCACTGGTTTGGTTGTTTTTTCTTGGGTTTCTTTAGATTCTCTAAGAGATTTGTTTATTTCTTGAATTTTTTGATTTGTCTTTTCCTCCATTTTGTGTAATTTTTTGCTTGCTTTTTCTTCTATTTCTTTAAGAGATTTTCTTGTTTCCTCTTTGAAAGTCTCTGTCATCTTGCCAAGATAATTTTTGAGGTCCATCTCTTCTGCGTGCTCTGTGTTGGGCTTTTCAGATCTTGCTGGTGTGGAGTCCCTAGATTCTGGTGGTGTCATATTGGTCTTTCTGTTGTTGAGTGAAATCTTATTCTGTCTTCTTCCCATATCTTCTTTAAATGGGTGCAGGTAGGGTCTCTCTATCTCTTCTTGTGACCCAGTGGTCTGTGGAGGTCAGGAATTCAATATCCACAACTCTGGATGGTCTTGCGTCTCCTGGTAGTCTCCTCATTCGTTGTGGATCAGTCGGCAGAAGAGTGGGGTGCTACCAGATTCCTCCTTGCCTTGGCGTGTCTATCCCAAGCAGGCACAGGCCCAGAAAGATCGGGGTGAATGGCTGTTTGGATGGGAGTTGGGTAAGAGCAGAGGGTCACTCACCTCTTTATGGATCAAGTTGGTGGAATAGGAAGCACAATAGGAATTCTTGGTGAGAAAGTTGAATGTAACAGAGACATAGACCAATAACAAATAGTATATCACTGCCACATAACTAAATTCTTGATAAGTCACATCAAAGGGCATGCAGTTGGTTGAGATCAAATTATCTCTTCTAGTATATTAAACTGTCCTAAATATCATGGGACAAATCCAAACTTTTGTATTTAATTAAAATTCTACAGAAGGTTTCAAACTTTTGCCTTTGAAATACTCTTGGATGACCAGATGTGGTAACATAAACCTATAATCCCAGAAATTTAAGTGGGGAAAGAAGAGATTGAAAGTCAATGTCAACTGTTTAGTAGTGGCATATACCTTTAATCCTGGCATTCTGGAGGTAAAGGCAGGCAGATCTCTGTGATTTCAAGGCCAGCCTGGTCTCAGGAGTGAGTTGCTGTGAGAGTGAGTTCTGTATAGCCAAGTCTCAAGAAACAAAAACAAAATGAAAATAAAACAATCAAGGTCGTCCTGCTCTACTTAGTAGGATATTTTCTTAACAACAACAATAAAATAAAAGTAAACCTATAAAGACAGCTTTATAGTTTCCTATTTTGTCCACATCTGAGGAGTATCTTCATCTTTGCCTAGGAAATTTCAGTAGTCTGGCAATGATATCACAATAGGCTATGGGCAATAAAGAATGAAAACTCATGTTTAAATGTTTTAGGAAATGTCATAACCACAATGCATATAGTAAAAATATGCATTTATAATAATTAATAGAATGAGAATTAACTGGATGAATGACATAACAAAGAACAAAGCATTGCTTAACACAAAAATTAGGAAACACTGATATTGCTACAGAAAACCAAGTCAGTTCACACAAATACTTTCATCCACAATCAATTGTTTGTATTTGTGTATCCAGAAGAACAACATTATGGAAAAGGATGATATTTTGGGATCCACACATTTCCCTGGTCAAATAATTTAGATTTAGTGCTTAATTTTTTCCAAAACCTAATAATGAGAAGACCATCTGAATTTTATTATAGTTTTTCCAGAGCTATAATGATAATCCATGGGAAGTCATGAAAAATTATCAAAAATTTTTTACATTTCAATAATATCAGTCATTGTAATAGAAATCATTTTTTTTTCAAATTTTATCATAAAAACAAAGTTCGGTAACACAGAACAGTATAATGCAAAACCACCACACCTAAACAGTAGATGTCTGAAGTGGGTAAGAGGGATGCTGGTGGCTATTGCTGTGTAATAGTCCAAAGATAAGGTGAATTCAAGGAACCCTGCAGGACATAAAGTTAGCTCTGTTGTTCAGTTACGGATAATTTCTCAATGGTACTGCTTCTTTTCTCCTCTCTAATATTGACAGTGAATGAAGTCTTACATATGTGCTTGTTTGCCTTTATGTAAAAGTCAGAAGATAAAGAAAGAACTAGGCTTTGCACTTGAGAAAATTAAGTTGGAATGGCCCTAGCACAGGAGGTTAGAATCCTAGTCGATCTAGCGGGGACTCCTGTGCATTCAGTTTACTTTTCAAACTTTTCTATAATATCTATTCTTAAAATTGACTTCAGATTACTGAAAAAATATCATTTTCCTTTCAGATATTTGACTTTGTTTTCAAGGATTTTAAGTATTGTTTTAAGAGCACCACAGTATCTTCAGGAGTACAAAACAGGTTTTTATTGGTTAAAAATCAGTGCTTAGCAAGACACGCTACTCCCATCCAAATGATCTTTCATTCAAGTCAATAGGAACTTTCACCATTTCTGTATCAACATCAGAGTTCCAAAGTATAGAATTAGACCAGGAATAATGATGTCATTTTATTTGGAGTTATCTTGAGTAAATACATTAACAGTAAAATAAATGTTATTAATGAGAGTTTAATAAAAAAAGAATGTTCAGAATCTGAACTGATGGACGGAACTGTCAAGAATTAGTACACCAAGTACACTTACAACCACAGTTTTAAAATTCTGTTGAACTTAATTATAAATAGAATTGGCAGCTGCAAGGGAGTCTGTAGTCTTGCTAATAAATCTGTTCTCATCTCATCTCAGATTGACAATGTTTGAGACATGGGGATAACTGATGGTACATTCAAATTAAAATATTCCACACTATCTGTAGGGCAGTGATGAAAAATATAAATGGAGAAACGGCTTAAAGCCAACTTTATTGTATCTTTTTGAGATACTTAAAGTGGAGAGAAAAGAAAAGTTTGAACACAATGTTACAAGATTTGTATGATATAATTGCTGCACTAACACAAAACTTTTAAGAATTTGTGTGTGTGTGTGTGTGTGTGTGTGTGTGTGTGTGTGTGTGTGTGTGTGTTTGTGTAGCGGTATGCATGTGAATGAAGATGGCTTTAGAAGGCAGAAGAGGATTTCAATCCCCTTGCCCTAGAGCTACCTGTGGGTTTACACTTACCAGTGTAAGTGGTGGGAACTGAACTGAGGTTCTCTATAAGAGCAGCACACAATTTTAACCATTTAAACATCTCTTCAGACTCTCCACCAAATCTTACAGATTCAGAATTCCTTGGAAAGCAACTCTGTGTGGAGCCCAGGAAGCTCTGGATAAAAGAATAAATAGCAGTTAAAGTCCTGAGTAAATATACATTGTCTGTCTAAACCATCCCCCTATACTGTGCATAATAAAGGAACTGGGGTTCCAGGTTGCAGCAAGTCTATCAGAGGGGGCAAAATCCAGCTGATCCCAGTCTTTCTTTTCTTACTCCTTTGTGTCTGTTGTTTCCTTATACCTTCTCCACCTCAGTCAGGCTATCAGAAGCAAACTGTGGTATACATGTCACAACTCTAAATTGTACCATAACATGTTATTATAAATTATTTTAAACACCAGTGAAATTAGATAGTGTGCTTCATATCTGTCTTTACAAAAGGTTAGTTGTAGTGGCAATACCTCTAATCCCAGTACTTAGGAAGCAGAGGCAGGTAGATCTCTGACTTCTGGGACAGCTTGGTTTATATCGAGAATTTCTGGGCAGTCAGGGCTACTTAGAGACCCTGTCTCAAAGATAAACCAAAACAAAATAAAACTTCTTTTTATTTCTTCATGTACTGAATTGTAAAAGCCATAGCCACTCCATCTTGAAGCCCCATCTTACATTCTGACAGGTTATTTAGTTGCATTAATTTGAAAATATTTGCTTGAATTAGAGATAGCAACATGAAGACAACCCATCAGTGAATCCTGCCACTCAGGAGCAGAGATTCAGCTGTCCAAGTATTAAAACCTGTTCATATCATATTGTGTTCTCATCTTTCATGAGATTGTGCATAATAAAGGAACTGGGGTTCCAGGTTGCTGTATAGGTGATCAAGTCTATCATAGGGGGCAAAATCCAGCTGATCCCAGTTTTTCTTGATCCCAAAGCATTCAGTTTGTTAACCGGGGAATACCTTTCAGCATAGTAATCACAGAAATATAACATACCTCTCTAGTTTTATGCTAGATGTATTTCAAATATTTTCATTAACTACTTGAGAAAACTAATTGTAGACTGAGAGGGGGGAAAAAAGAACTAATCCTACAAATTATTACTTTTTAGTTCTGCTCATTGGTGTTTTAGTTCAAAATGTTTTTTGTTGTTTTTGCAGAGAAAATAAACATTTCAACAGGATGCCTGATTTGTGAACTTTGAATGTTAGGCAGGCACTAGAGCATGTAACGAAAATGACCTTTTCACTCTTCTGTGATAGCTGTATGTGATCCCAGATCCCCAGGAAGCATTGTCAGTACAGGTCTCTGTCTAATCATTCTGCTTACAGTGTCTCAGCAGGGCACGGGTTTGGGAAAAGTAGCAACCTTTCATTTTAATCAGCTATTTAATGCTATATAGGCCCAGGTGAAAAAATGATACTATATCCCTAATGAAACTGAGATTAATTCAATAAAACAGACTCCATACTGTTGTTAATCACCCTGGCCTCACATTGCTATATTTTGACAGTGAATTTTGACAGAAGAGGTGTATTTCTCTTTCTTTCCAGATTAGGAAATAATCGGGCAAATTAATAAAAAAGATGGTTCAAAATCCACAGAACTGATAAGTTATGAATAAGGGTGGACCACAAAAATCAATCATACACTCCAATAAATAACCTTTCTACCAAAGGCTAATGCCATCTCAGTATACATGCACAGAAATCTATTGAACATGCTCTCATAGCTTGTCTAATATGGCAAAGGATTAATCCCTGCACATCTCTAAATAAGTGCATAAAACTAAGTATTTAATTACTAAAAGTCTTCAAAACCCTATCTCAGATTAAACCTCTTACAGACTATTTCAAATCTGATCTGTTTATTTCATTTTAGCATTAACTGCTAACCACATTTTCTCTGGCTTATTTGGGTAAGATATATGTGATTGAGGCTAACAGTTGCTATAGGAACATATATTTTTTTCTAAGAAATAACTTCAAAACTTGGGACTGTGAAAAACTGAGAATCAAATTTTGAGGAGTGTCAATACCTGTATGATGTGAATGTGTGTGTGATGCACGTGCACACACAGGTTAATGCTTATTTATCAAAAGGCTAAAAATGAGAAATATAATTTCCATTATCTCTGAATGGATAAAAGTAAATAAACAAAGCATATAGCTAGGATAAATTGTTTGTTAGCAATAGATCCCAAGTGAAGAAAAATGCCTCAAGAAAAAGATTGATCAGATGGATCAAAATATTAACTAAACATAGAAAAAGACTTAACTCCTTCAGTTTCCATGTTCTATACTCCACTATCTCCCATTCTTTTATGCCCGTTGGGAGAAAGGTACTAAATAGTTTCTCGTCCCTTTTTTCACTCTGTCAGTTTTGAAAGGTTTTACTCCCTCTTCCTATCAATAAGACTACCATAGTTAGTGTGTGTGTGTGTTGTGTGTGTGGGGGGGTATGATGTGTGTGTGTTTCATGTGCATTATTTTCTGTTAATAAAGATCAGACTCTCTGTAGCTTTGAATCTTTCTTAGTATGCTTCTTTCAACTACTGGTTTCCTTCCTTGAACTATAAAACAGGAGAGTGAAAACCCCTATGAGAAACAACCTGTTATTCCACAGAACTAAGAAATCCTAATACTGCCATATGCAAAGACTCACTCTGTTTCTAAAGCTTTAAGCATGAGTAATAAACGACCAGGCAAGGTGGTTCTATCCCCAACAGGAAAATTCTCTAGTTAGAAAAATAGTAATAAAACTGAGCAGGCTCATCGGCCATAGATTTATGCTTTAGAGCTGTTAAAGCCCCATACTAAAACAGCCGGTGGGGCATAACAGTTTCCCATGAATCATAAATCATTTGCTTTTCTACAGTACTCGGGGTTCACCTTCCTGTTACTACAAAGACAAATGCTACCTTGTAGTTCAAAGACATTTGCATTATGTGGTAGAATTATATGAATGGCCCATCCAGTTCTCCTGAGTGCCTGCAGATTGTCATAAAATAACAAAAGCAATGTTCTATTATGGAAGCGTTGCTCACAGTACCACACTTGATGGTGAGCCAAAGTGCTGGAGAGCTTTGGAGTTTAGTTAGAGCTTTACAGTCAGGCTATAAAAATACATTTGAGCAAGATATGGCTGTTTGAAAAGCTTGTGCTCATTTTTCCTACAGAACAAATGAAGCATGAAATGTGTGGAAACAGCATCAAATACAATGTTTTCTACCTTTCCCCCTGCGATTCTCAGTAGTCAGAACTACAGAAAATCATAAGGACTAGAAAAGACAATTGATGACAGAAGAATAAGTGAATATCAAATCTCCTACCAACAGAAAAAAAATAGAACTGAACCCTAGTATAGATATAAATGGCCACAAAATAAGGATAGTAAATTGCCAAAAGTGACAAAGATCAGTGAGATTCCAAGGGCAATGTGCTGCTTTGTTCTTGTCAAGTTGACACAAACCTGAACATAACTAGGAAGAGAGAATTTTAATTGAGTTCTCATAATATTGACATATATGCTAATATCTATAGGGCATTTGCTCAATTAGTAACTGATGTAGGAGGGCCAGCTCAAAGAACTTGAAGTGAGGACTGTGCTACCAGTGGGCTGTTGGTCCTTAAAAGTAAGATTAGATGCTCAGATTGGAAGCTAAGTCATTGGGGTAGGTCAATAAGCAGTGCTGCTCAATTTAGCTTGTGCTAAATTTCCTACTTCCATTTTCCTGCCTGGAGTTTTTGACTTGGCTTCACTCAAACATTTTTTTTTTTTTTGGTTTTTCGAGACAGGTTTTCTCTGTGTAGCTTTGGAGCCTACCCTGGTCCTCTCTCTGATATGAAACAATTTTGACCTGAGATATGTAAAGCAAATACCTGCCTTCCATGTTGCTTTTGGTCATAGTGTTTATTATCTCAATAGAAACCATAAAAAAGACACATTGAGAAAAATATTTATTCAAGCATGAGTATAGTAGCCTATAACTCTACACTATTCTTCGAAGAATTGATCAGATAACTGCTGTATCTCCATTGTTTATGACTGATAATATTAATATTTTTTTCTTACACACATAAGTATACCATGTTTTACACACTACATATAGTAGACATAAAGGAAAAGGAAAAAAAGGAAGAGTAGACATTTAAAAAAATTATCTGTCCCCTTGAAAATAATATCTTACAGATTATGGTAATTTCTTCCTTCTCAAATTACATTGTAACTGGTGAAGGAGGTTCCAGTATAATAAATATACTTCAGATATCACTACAATATCCTTGAAGTTAAAGCATCAAGTGAATACCAGAGCAGTTAAAAAAAGAAGCAGGCTCAAAGTTCAGAAATCTTTTGTCTGTTTGAAGTTTCAGAATGTTTCCCAATGCGGGTAGTGCATGTCCAGAGAGCTTCCATTGCTACAATACTATTTGTAGCAATTGTACCAAACCATATGTTCTACTGTGGCCCTCATTACAATTATATTATCATTAACAATACTAACAAACACACAGAGGGACTAGCCAATAGCTTCCAAATCCCTAATAAAAAAACAAAAACAAAACAAAAAAGCAGATTTTGCATTTTGAGAAATTGTAAAGGTTCAGTTTCAGTTCCTACTGGAGATGTTTGGGTATGCAGCAAAGGAATTTTTAGTAATGTGTGTTGAGGAGTAGAATTGGCATGGGCAAGTGAGATTTGCCTTTTAAGAAAACTCCTGCATGTATGGAATATTCATCATCATCCATCCCATTTACCAAGGTCTAGAATGAATAAAAAAACAAAGAAAAGAAATATATATATTAGCTAAAAAGCATCAGATAGTTGAAGAAAGAGAAAGACATGTTAGTGAAATGGAAGATTGTTTATTCAATATTCTTCACATTTACTGGAAAATATCGAAAGCATAAGGAAAAATGCAGCTGCATTAAACATATCTACATAAAGAAGCTAGGAATATCAGAAGTTTAAATATATTCATTTCTGAGTTTCTGAAGTTGTAAAAATATAGTGATGAATCAATTTTCTAGATCATAAAGCCAAAGAAGTGATAAAGAAATATGGTAGGCAAGGATTTCACAGGCCAGATAGCAAAGCTAGATTTCTAAAAGGACATCAATAAATGGGCGAAAAAATAGGATATAGTAAAAGAAAAATGAAAGTCTAAAAATTAAAGTTTTGCAAACTAAGACAACCTACTAAAGCAATGCAAAGTGAGAAAAGGAAAAAGAAAGCTGAATAAACCTGTTCAGAGTAGCTAGTCACAAAACTTTGGTAGATCTAGATGAGGAAGAAGAGGAGGAGGAGGTGGAAGAAGAAGAAGTGGAAGAAGAAGAAGAAGAAGAAGAAGAAGAAGAAGAAGAAGAAGAAGAAGAAGAAGAAGAAGAAGAAGAAGAAGAAGTTAATATATCACAGCATCTAAGAACATTTGTGATGTATAAAAAAGCGGGCCTTCTATAGCCAAAAAGACAGGAAAGATTAATCCCCAAATTCTCAATGTCTGTCGTTATTTGCACATCATTCTAGTGTTCTAAATATACATAGCCATAATAAAGACAACAGCCCCTCAAGAATCATATTCTTAGAGAAATGTTACTGTAAAATAACTAATATGATGAGACAAATGCTTTAAAGAAGGTAAGTCTGTGTGAGAGGATTGAAGATTGATAGAAGAGAAGTGAAAGCAAGTGAACAGTTTCAGGATTCGAAAAAATAGGGGGAAAATCTGAAGAACAATGTCACAAATATGAACAAACTAAAACTGCACCTAGTGTTGGACAACCAGAGGACATTTACACATGTGTCAGGTGTTGGTGAGGAACTAGAACTAATTCCAAGAGGGAAAGGAAAGTTGTTTCCTATGTTGGGATAAACTTGGATTTTACAACCAGAGCACAAACTTAGGTGAATCCCACCAAACTAAGTGGTTTGAAATTTACTTTCATTGTACGCATTACTCTCAAAACATAGGGGTGAAAAGCACTAATAATTTTAATAATTTTAAAAATTACTTCAGAGAATAAAATACAAAAAATTATACATTAAATGTATGACTAGCTATAAAACAGGATTCATTCTACATTAAAGCTTCATTTACTCTCTACTTGAAAAAAATAAGCCTCCCACCAACAGTTTGTTGTTTAAAAATGATATTATTTCTTATTAATGACATTTAAAAAGGAAGAAAAAAGAAGTGCTTTAATTTAGTATAAAATTAGAGGAAATTGATGTGAAAAATACTGAGAAACATTTGACAGTTTATTTACATTGAGAAAGAAATGAGTTTATAACATTAGATTATTATATCTTGGAAAGCATGAAAGTATATTTTTAGTAATGTCAGAAATTATTATTGTATATGCTTTAAATAGCTTTTTAATTTTTATATTGCATTATATTGAAAGTATTTAAAATAACAAGAAATGATAAAATCTGTATTTTATAAAGGAATCTAAGACATTTTACATTATATAAATAAGTTTCATAAAAATAAATTTTTGACGGGTGTTGGTAGCACATGTCTTTAATATCAGCACTTGCTACACAAAGGCAGGTTGAACTCTGTGAGTTTAAGGCCAGCTTAGTCTGCAGAGTGAGTTCCAGGACAGCCAGGGCAAAACAGACAAACCCTGTCTCGAAAAACCAAAATGAAGAAAGCAACAACCAAAAAATTTCAATAGAAGGAAATTACAAAAGATAACCATATTGTTTAAGTATGTCAACAAAAACAGAAACAATAGTATATAGTTTCTTTTCTGGTTTTGTGGTTAAATACTCTCAACAAATTAATATAAGAATGATAGGATTTATACATCTCACCATTTTAGCATTCAGTTTATCAATATGGATAAATCACAGCAACAGGAGTCTGAGGCAGCTGATCACATGACATCTGTAAGAACTAAGCAGAGAAAAATGGATAACTGCATTCATGCTACTCAACACCCTTTCTCCACTTACATTTTCCAGGACCCAGTATGGAATTGTGCTACCCATAGTGGAATGAATTCCCACCCTCTATTAAACAAAGTAGGATAATTCTGACAGGCAGACCCGCATTGTCTCTCTCCCAGAAGATTCTAAAGTTTGTTCAGTTGGCAATGAAAAATAATCACTATAGAAAGATTCTGTCAGACTATACACACAACTGTTTGTTGTGAATAATTTCAGAAAATACATAATAGATATAAAACTTTCTGTGCACGAATGAAAAACTTAGTTCAGATCCCCAGCATCCAAGTAGAAAAGTGAGCATGCAGATTATGTCATCAACATCAAAGCAGGAAGGTGGGGATAGGGGGAGATCCATAGCAAACTAGCTGGTTGGTCTAGTCAATGAGTGAACTGCGGGTTTAAGGGGGAAAATATCTCAAAAAAGGAAAGAAAAGAAGGAAGGAAAAGAGGGAAGGAGGTTTGTGGAAAGAAAGGAAGGAAGGGAAGAGGGACTGAGGGAGGGAGGGAGAACATAATACACACACACACACACACACACACACACACACACACACACACACACCACACCATGCATGCACTGGGTAACTTTAAGAACAATACTCAGAAAAGACCACAGATCTGCACACATTTCCACGCAATGTACAAACATAATTTTCATATATCTTGTTATTTAATAACTAAAATGATCTAGAAATAATATCTAGAAATGACAACGAAGTATCTAAAAATAAGTAGAAATGCACATGTATCTTACATATGTAAAATATTTATGTGTGTGCATTTTCACTTGAAATTTTATAAACCTATTTGAATTTTACTGCTTAATTTCTTATTCTCTGTTTTTTTTTTTTTTTTTTTTTTGGTTTTTCGAGACAGGGTTTCTCTGTGTAGCTTTGGAGCCTATCCTGGCACTTTCTCTGGAGACCATGCTGGCCTCGAACTTACAGAGATCCGCCTGCCTCTGCCTCCTGAGTGCTGGGATTAAAGGCGTGCGCCACCAACGCCCACCTCCTATTCTCTGGTTTTAATAAAGAATATATATTGACTATTGTACCAAAAATCCATGAGCTATATAACTAAACAATTCCAAATAATTCCTGCAAAATTATCCAGATACTTCACTTTGATTAGACAAACCCCTGTTTTTCCAGAAAGTAGTAGCACATGCCTTTAATCCCAGTACTCAGAAAGCCAGCCTGATCTATAGAGAGAGTTCCTTGACAGCCAGAGTTGTTACACAGAGAAACCCTGTCTCACCCATTTCCCCGCCCCCCCAAACCAAAACAATGCCCCCAAACAAAAAACAACAAAATCTCAGGCTTTATCCTTGGTAGCTTAGATGTTTTAAGATACAAATGTGAGTGAAAGCCTACTGCAATTTATGACTGTAGATTATCATAGGTGAATAATATTACGATTTCAATTAATCTTAGTACTAGTCAATTCAGGCTACCATGGTGAGGATCAATCTAATTCAAAAAATGAAATAGATCTAATGTTCAGATATATACGAGTTCAACCTCAACTAACAATCTAAGTAATAGTGGTAAGACTACCTTAAAAACCTTTCTCTGATAATGAGATTGATGACTACCTTATATGACATCCTAATGCCTTTATCCAGTAGCTTATGGAAGCAGATGCAGACACTCATAGCTAAACACTGAGCTGAACTCTGGAATCCACTTGCAGAGAAGAAGGAGTGATGAGCAAAGGAGGGGTCAAGACCAGGCTGCAGATACCTATAGAAACAGCTGACCTGAACAAGGGGTTGTTCATGGACCCCAGACTGAATGTTGGTTTTGTAGGTCTGGACAATCTACAGGGCCATGGTTAGTGGATCATTATTTATCGCGAGTATCCCAAATACTTTGGGAGCCTTTCCTCATAGAGGGATACTCTTGCAGCCTAGACACACTGGGGAGGGTCTAGGCCCGTCTCCAAATGATATGACAGACTTTGAAGATCCTCAAGGAAGGCCTCACTCTCCCTAGGGAGCAGAAAGGGGTTGGCATTGGGGTTTGGTGGGGGCCAGGGGATGAGGGGAGGGAGAGGGAACTGAGATTGACATGTAAAAGAAGCTTGTTTCTAATTTAAATAAAAAATGAAATATATATTCAAAATATGTGAAAGAAAACTTGTCACTAAGTCTATAATCCTCCCACTAAGTAAGAGAAAACTGGTCACTTTATTTCTGTCTCCTCCCACTACCTGAAGGCTGCTAGTGCTAAATAATGATGAACTGTGAGTTTCTGGGTTTTGCTTCATTGTGTTACTTTTCAGAATTAATTAGCTGAGAATTTAGCTAAAAAAGCTTTGAGAAGGACAAATTTTCAGGGTTACCTGAAGATAAGAAGTACATTTCTTAAACTGTATGAAAAATTTCGTTACCCTGTGAACATCAGGAGTCTCATCTTGCCATCTCTGCTCTTGTGGTGACTTTTGCTTAGTTTAGCAGATGAATCCTTCCTCCTTGTATTGGATATTCAATAAATGTTTTAAGAACTTTCCCCCCCAATTTTGAGTCATTTGTCAAACTTTTAATTTGATCTAATTGCATTTGAATTTCAGAAGGCACATCCCTGATACAACAAACTTGAAAAATTAGCCAATGGTCATGCATGAGCTCTAAAGAAACACGTTTTTTCTCAGGTCCTCCAGTAATCGTATTTAAAAGTAATGCAATTTATTAAACATTTATGCAAAATTCAGTGAATTTTCTCATCGACTTTAATGACAATGTGACATTAGCCAAAATTGTAAGTTTTGATTAATCTAAGGTTATTCATGAAGTACAGAGTTCCAAAGTCTTTTTAAATAAAAATCTCTTTAAACTGGCAATGGAATGAATAGTAAAATTCTTCCCTTAAAAATTGTTACTGCTAATTAACCATTTCAAATTCCAAGCTCCATTTTATATATTTTGACTTAAGTTTCTGAGCAAAGTAGATGAAAACATTGTCTAAATTTTAAGTTTTCACCAAAACATTTTTGATGTATATTTTTTGAGAATGTCATGCCCTAGATGTATTGGTAGTTTGCAAATGTGATCTGAAACAGTATTCACACAATGGCAAATGCAACATTTCCTATCTGCCAAAAACACAGTGCATGCTTAGATTTCTGACCTCTGTGGTGAAAGATGTGAGCAGAACCAGGCATCAGAGGACCTAGGCTGTTAGGCACACAGGCACAGTTGCCAAATCAGCAGTCCTCCAGTCATTAGTCTCAGACCTCTTCTGTTTCTCCCAGTTATAACTGTAGTCAAACCTCTAACCACTGGTGGAAATGTTTCCTGAAGGAAAATAAATTTTCCTGTTAAAATATAAAATTGAAATTCTGTAAAATACTCCCCATTGCAGTTGCAATTCCAGTGTAGAACCATAAGCCAGCCTTAAAGCCTTCCACATTGTCACACAGACATCATTCCCATTTTTTGTTCTTTCGCAAATTCGAATGTTATCTTTGTCATACCTTAGACCTTTTAAATGTATTCCCACCCATCCTCATCCAGCCTATGTTGTTCTATATGGCATTACAAGATTTCACTTCTTATGAAATTTTCATGTTCCTATGCAGAGGTAATTTACCATGTCTGTGACTGAAGGCAAGCTGCTTCTTCTGAGGAAGGAGTCTTTTTATCCTTTCACTCATCAAGAAATAAGCTGATGGCTGGAAGAATGCAACCACTTAACTGATATTTATAATCCAGAATGTCTAATCTCTCGTCTCACGGTGTCTCCATTTTGAATCCCTATTGAAATATTAAATACAGCAAGTGGTGGGCAGTTGCACTATCCCTATCATATAGGGGATCCATGCTTCTGATCTCTGTGGCCCTTAACTCTATGTGTAAGTTTATATCTTAAGTCAATATCCCAACACAAAGACTGGATTTAAATCATGATGTCTTCTGTTTATCTTGACAACATAATCTTTAAAGGAAGGGAAGGAATGCTTGCTCATTTGAAGCAAATGGGGATGGTTTGTATTTCTCAGTTTCTATTTTGGATCTTGGGATATGCATTTGTTTCTATTTCTGTTGATATTTTCTATGCGATATCAAATAAATATTCATCCCCTTATTAACCCTACTCTGATACCATTGGGTCTTTCCAGCAAAAGCTAAGGTATGTAGTGTTTATACTTCAAACATTTGTTCATTTATAAATATTATTCAGGTTTTATTAGTTTTTTAATATTTGTTTTCAAATCATTAGAAGGTGAAGAATAATTTTTTTCATTTAATTAATTCAGAACAGCAAATATACTTTAAATGTATAAAAAACAGTAGCTTAGATGATAAGAATACAGTCAGAATTTTCAGGAAGTTCACACATTTTAGCAAGATATTAAAAATAAATGACCATTTTATTACATTGAAGAGAATGTGTAAACATACACTGTAAAAATAGATGTTGCAATTTTCCTAATTATGCTACATAATGTGTCAGATAATTGCTACAAGAAGTCTGTAGACATTGATTTGATCAAATGAAGTTCAGCATGGTAAGTTAACCAGTCTATTAATTACGCTTTTGTTCATGAAATTAATATACAAAAGCTTATTTTTGTTTATGCTATATCCTACTGAAAGAACATCATTTAGTCAAAAAAAAAGGAAAACGTACATTTAATTTGTCATGTTGTTCTAGTATTACACTTTCTGCTTCATTTGTTTTTGCTGCACAGCCTTGTAGGTTATTATTACTCATTCTTACTAACAGGCTCATTCACTTGTTAGCCAATAGAAGTTTCTGTCATCTACTCAACTATGAAACAGATGACTGTAACATGTAACTGGTATGATTACATGTACTTTTTAAAATATGTTTATCTGCTTGGATACTCAAAAAAAGTAATCTAGTTAATTCTATTCGTAATGTATTCATGACTTAATCACATTAATTGTACCAAAAGGAATATTTTAAAATCTAGTGATGTTAGGTTTAATGATAATTTGCATTTGTATGGTAAAATTTATGAGCAAACCATTTTTTCCATAAAACAAATTTTATGTTACATTTTCTAAGCAACACAAAGCAGAATGCCTGTCTTTAGTTAAACATCAGAACAGTTATGCCAGTAAATAGTAAAATATATTATTGAATTTATTAAAAACACATTTAATATTTGCGTGGATTATTTCTAGATGACAAGTTTAAATTGTCTCTTCTTTTATACACACACACACACACACACACACACACACACACACACAAACCTAAAATTTTTTTGTAATGTTTTCATTCTTTAATCTATTTATTTTACCATATGAATATTCCAGGAGGAATGATTTTTATTATTGAATTACTATTATTAAATCTTGCCTGTATCAATGTCTTCAGCTGTGAAACTGTTGAGATTCCTATTGAAGGAAGCTGAACTTCAAAGAAATCTCAGAGAGGAGAAAAGCTGCAAGGAAGACTGAATCTAGACTACCTGCCTGATAGAAGCAGAAATCAGCTGGGTTGCCTGGAAGTGGTTTACACAAGTCATATGTAAAGGACACTGGGCAGTGTGTTCCACTTGTCCCAGCTTCTGTGAACTCTGGCTCATTTTGGTGTGGACATTGGTGATGCAGCTGTTTTTGAGTCATTTCTGCTCCTGTAAATAACCCCTTTCCCATGCTCCTGTATGTAACTCCAATAAAACTCATTGGTTAACCAAGTTGGAGAATAGTGGTGTCTAGATTTTGAGTTGTCATGGGATCCTGATATGGGGTAAATATGTGTATGTTGAGTCGTCACTGGAAAACTTATGTCACACTATAGAGCTTTTTATCAATATATGTGTCCCACATTCAGTGGGTGTTTTAATGCTATCCCAGATCTACTTCAATCAACCTTTGTTTTCTATTTATTTAATGTCATGAGTCAATCAATATGTGATAAATTTTAGATGTGTCTGTATAACTATACACAGATGTAGCTGTCCTTACCTTCCCCTTCATCAAATAGTCACCAAGAAGAGCCTGTGCATTCTACCATGCTCTCCTAAGTTTGTTGTACCTCACAGCTACTGAGTACCCACTCATTTCCTATTTGCTTCATTCTATTAGCAGAGAGCTGGGAATTGTTTCAACACATTTTCCTAAATTACCGAGTCTGCATCTGCACCATCTTCATGTTCCATGGAACATGTTCCATGTTTTATGGCTCATTATTTCCTGCCATCCTCTCATTTAGAAATTGAAGTTCAGGCTAAGTCCCCCCTCCTCTTGTGTATCTCCATCTTCTATCACCATCTTTTATATCCATGTCTTCTCCCAATTTGTATTCCAGTCAGAACTTCATGTTATTCCCTCAGTCTTATTACTCTTTTCATCTTCATGTCCCCAACATATTGTCTCAATGTGACCTCCTTGAGAATTTGAACTTCATCCTTTATTTTAAGATAAAGGCTGGTTATTCTAATATCATGGCAATTCAATTTTGCAGTGATATAAATTTTAGAGAGTTGTTCTCCCAACTGCCAGTCTTATTCTGCAGTCATGCATGGGACATGGAGGAAAGAACAGAAAGGCTTAAGGTAAGTCAGGACTCAGGATAGACTTATATGACAAAAAACATGTAGAGGAAAGGGGCAAGAGAAAAACATCCTGTCCCTGACTAGACCACAAGCCTGAGATTAGGACCAAGGACAAAAGACCACACCCCTGGCTTGGCATGGAGCTACAGAGACAGGGAAATCCCTACCCTTTGACTCAGAGATAATGATCAAACAATCCTTTGTTTCTGCTGTCCTTTTCCACTAGCTCACTGCAAAGGCTACAAATAAACTAATGAAAGCCCCCTTCCACTCAACCTTCTGCTGTCTCTTCCCATTCAGAGGCTGCCACCATTCTGTATCTCTTCCAAATAAATCTCTCTTGTGAGACTGATTGCACAGTGTGACTTTGTAGTATTTCTTGAATTCTGATTGCTAAGATTACTAATCTTACTCAGAAATTGTCACTGAGGTAGTTGGTCATACCTTCATTGAACAAGAAAAATTGAAGTCTTAAGACTCACCTGTTGTTAGAAGGGAAACATGCTACACCCTCTCTCACAAGAGCTGATGGTGGCTTAGAGTTGGCACTCACTATAAATGTGAAATGCTAAAAATTTGCTCAAATACAAATACAATATTAGGAGAATTAAAAAATTAGCCAAAGGGTTGGTGTGTATTTTAAGAATAAAAGAATTCAAAATTAATTTTATATATATTGAAACAGTTGGAATGGAGAGATGGCTCATTTCTTTTTTCCCATTCATTTATTTAGGTCATAAATAAAGTCATGCATAATTATGATACACAATACAGTATGTTCACAACGGCATGGCTAAATTAAACCAATTAACATGCTATATCACACATATTCATCATTTTTGTTTTGAGAACACTTAAAGTATACTATCTCACAACTTTTAAAATATAGCATATTATTATCAACAATATTTATCATGCTCTCAGTAGACCTCTTCAGAGAGTCCATGCAGTTTTATATCCTTAAACCAATCGTTTCCCCATTGTTAAAAGACCCACACTGAAGCCTAATAGCCACAATTCTGCTCTCTGTTCCCATAAGTTCATCATTTCTAGGTTACACATAAAATTGAAATTGTGTGACATTTGTCTTCCAGTGTGTCACTTATATTTTTGGCAAGCATATAACGTTACTACTTACTAAAGATGAAATCAAATTTGCATGCACAAGTGAACACTCACTGAAACACCTTGGATTCATCACATATTTGAGTTTCAATTAGCTTATATATATATATATTTATATTTATATAAAAGAGCAATAATTGCAATATGTTATGCATCAATAGCAGCAACAGCTTTTCCAGGTTCTGCAGTCATTTGAACAAAATTGTAGAGACATCCAGCACACTCCATTTTAAAAAAACAACAAACAAACAAAAACAAACAAACAAACAACAACAAAAAAAGTAAAAAACAAAATCCCAGAAAACAGCACAGTTCTGTTACTATTGTGGTACTTGGCACCATTTTCTTTTTAAATTAGCTTCTCAGTCATCATCTGGGAGAAAACCATTCTGAGCAACATCATTAAAAACAGCTCTGATAAAACATGGTCACTGCTATGTATAATAAATCAGGTCCACATATGAGTGAGTACAAGCTTCTGTAAGGCTCATTTCTTAAAATCATGTATTGATTATTGCTCTTGCTGTGAAACCAAGCATCAACTTGCAGGAATCACAATCACTTTAACTCCTGTTTCAAGGTATCTGACACCTCCGTGGGGACCTGAGTTCATCTCCTCTCTCTCTCTCTCTCTCTCTCTCTCTCTCTCTCTCACACACACACACACACAACACACACACACACACACACACACACACACACAGAGAGAGAGAGAGAGAGAAGAGGAGAGAGAGAGAGAGAGAGAGAGAGAGAGGGAGGGAGGGAGAGAATATAAAATTCAGGAATGGTGGTGCACAGCTTTAATCCCAGCACTAAAGGCACACAGGTGAATCCTTGGAAATTGGAGGGCAGCCTGGTCTCAGAAGTGAGTTATAGGCCAATAAGGAGTGCGTAGTGAGAATCTGTTTCAAAATAAAATTAAATTAAAAAGCAAAGCATAAAAATTCAAAAATATAAAATAAGATATTATCACTAAATGAATACAGCATTATGTAGTTTGGTATGTGTCTGTAGTAAAGCAATTTACCTACTTTCAGTATTTATATTTTCCATTACTTGATTTGTGTATCTCCAAAATAAAGTTTACTGAAGTCAACAATAATTTGACTCAATGAAAGCAGTACAGTGAAGTTTCTGAACTTCATTGTCCCATTGCATGAGTCATTTCCAGTTTTGGAAGGTTTCTAGATTCTCATCTGAAACCAAATATAAGAGATGAAATGAGGCTTGAATAATTTCACTGGGAATTTCCTACATAATAAAATGCAAATATTTTCCTTATGTCAAAATTTTTCTTTGAATACTCACACAGGTTTTTCATTATTATAAACTGACAAAATCTGTGAAAATTCTCAGTTGATCTGGTCAAGTCTAATTGCTTCCTGTTGCTAATTCAACTAGCCCTGTGCACATTTGTGTTTAAAACTGCCATTTTCAATCATGGCAAAAAAAGAGACTGTATTAAAGTTGCAGAAAGGGAAAACTGCTTTGATAGGAAGATACTCTCTCAGCTATTTATTTATTAATAAATACCTTTGCAAAATAAAATCCCCATTATGAGTATTAAGAATGGTGTCTAGTTGTCTATGTAACCTCTTTAAACATTACAATTATAGTAATGAGTGAGATGAATACTGATTAATACATGATTGTGAAAGATGCTCTTTCAACTACAGGAGTTTTGTGAAACTCACAGAGACCCAAATAACTTCTGACAGGAGGTTGGCCAAGCAGGCATTCCATGAGACCATTTATTTGATTGATTTTATCATGAAAATGAAAAGGTAGTACTTGCTAAGCTTAATTGCATAACATATTTCAGAATATTATATTCTTGATACATTTATGACTTTTTAGAGCCAACCAATTTTACATATAATCCTTGTACATGAAATATGTTGCAAGTAGTGTCAGACTGAATGATATAGGTCACCAATTTGAAATGTCTCTCTCCCCTGTCATTTCTAAGTCATTTCAATATGTGCCTGGGTTTCACTGAATAGAAGTCCCATTAGATGTTTGGTCACAAAACTGAAACTACCTCCACTAGTGTCTTTCAAAGGAATATCATCAATCTTCTTATTAAAGGTGAATGTGACATTATGATGATATTTCAATGGGAAAGGCAAGACTCAAAGACTGTCCTGGTCTACTTTAGCAAGTAATCTCTTAATTGCCACTGGCATTGAGACTACACATCATGTGTTTAATGCAAACCAGGAATTCTTTTCCTCAAAATTTTGTTGCTTAAAAAATAATCCTAGAGTAGTACAATTGAGGAAATAAAAATAATTTAAGATAGATGATACTTTTTAAAAGGGAACTTCTGATCCAAATATTTACTGATAGAGATATACTCAATATCTAAGAATAACTCAGTTTTCATACCTTTAAAATATTAAACAAATACCCTGAATATCCTATTTATTTATATAAGAAACATGTTTGTTTTCTAAATTTAGTTCTGAAGGAAATTCTATGTTAGCAGATTGAACATTCCACTAGCATATTAGTCAAGAAGTATCAATTATCATGATGAATAAAAACCATTCATTGGGAAATGTAGCATGCATGTAAGTTCCACATGTCATTTTTTATGCAAAACTGTTACACTGCCAAGAATTCTCTCTCTCTCTCTCTCTCTCTCTCTCTCTCTCTCTGAAAAATAAGACCCAGAGACAGATGCTGGGGTTCAAGCTGAAGATCAGGGAAGCAAAGCAGCCAAGCTACCAGAGAGTTCTTACCTCTAAAAGGGCTGGGGTGTTCCTATTCTCAAGAAGAATGAATGTCTCCTACTTAATGCCTGATAATGACTATTGAAGGCCCTGCTCCTATCTTGTATACCCTTCTAGCACTAGAATTAAAGGAGTGTGATCCCAGGTGCTGAGATCATCTTTGTGTGAGATGTTTCTCTTTAGGACTGGATCAATCTGGTGTAGATCTGGGTGGTCTTGGACTCAGAGATCCATCAACATTTTAATTCTGAGTCCTAGGATTAATAGTGTGTACCACATTTTCTCTATCCATTCTTCAGTTGAGGGGCATCTAGGTTGCTTCCAGGTTCTGACTATTACAAATAATGCTGCTATGAGCATAGTTGAACATTTGTCCTTATTGTATGAATGTACATTTTTTGTGTATATGCCCAAGAGAGGAATTACTGGATCTTGACATAGACTGATTCCCATTTTCCTGAGAAAATTCCATACTGATTTCCAAAGTGGTTGTTTGAGTTTTCACTCCCACCAGCAATGGAGGAGAGTTCCTCCTTCTCCACATCCTCTCCAGCATAGATTGTCATTGGTGTTATTGATTTTAGCCATTCTGACAGAAGTAAAATGGCATCTTAGAGTGGTTTGAGTTGCATTTCCCTGATGGCTAAGGATGTTGAGCACATTCTCAGGAGTCTTTTAGTCTTTTTGGATTCCTCTGTTGAGAATCTTTATTTAGTTCTGCACTCCAGCATGTAATTGTAGCTGTTCAAAGCAGAAACAGGCACCCACAGCTAAGCACTGAACCATACTACTGGAATCCAGTTGTGCAGAGGGAGGAGAGATGAGCAAAGGAGCCAAGGCAGGGCTGGAGAAACCCACAGAAACAGTGGACCTGACCAACTGATAGCATGGAAACCCTGGTCATAAAGCTGGGGAAACAGCATTGGACCAAACCAAACGCTCTGAATGTGAGTGCCAAATAGAAGGCCAAGACAGTCTATGGGACCTCTCTAACAGTGGAGCCTGTCTTTATCCCTACAGCACAAATGGACTTTGGGAGCCCATTCCCTATGGAGGGATACTATTGCAGCCCAGATAAGCAAGGAGGGCCTAGGCCCTCCCTCAAATGATATGATGGACTTTGAAGGTCCCCCGTAGAAGGCCTCACTGGGGAGGAGTTGGGGGGTGGGTTAAGGGGAGTTGGTGGGGAATATGGGAGGATGAGAGGGCAAGGGAATGTGGGGATGGATATGTAAATATGAGTAGTAATTAAAGAATAAAAAATTAATTTTAAAAATGGTGTGTACCACCACTTCCTAGCTTCTGGCTGCTGGGATTATAAGTGTGTGCCTGGCTTCTATGGCTTGTGGTTGACTTTGCTTTCTGAATCCTCAGCAAGCTTTAATAAATCATAAATAGAGACAGGTGGGTCTCTCTGAGTTCAAGGACAGCCTTGTCTACTGAGTTCCAGGACAGCCTCTAAAGCTACAAAGAATAACTGAAAAAAAATCATGAATAATACATCACTACTCTCTATTCTCTCTCTCTCTCTCTCTCTCTCTCTCTCTCTCTCTCTCTCTCTCTCTCTCTCTCTCTCTCTCTCCTTCCATGCCCCCTCTCTGTGTGTGTGTGTGTCTGTGTCTGTGTGTTCGTGTGTGCCTGTGTCTGTGTCTGTACCACCTAATTAATGGAATCCTTGTCTTTGTTGCAGCTGAAGTGGGGCTTTTACTCTGCTCTGAGTCACCTCTGGTCTGTTTCCATATCAGCACTCGATGCTGTTTCTCCAGCATCTCTGCTTGTCAAAGAAGAGTTTTAGGGCCCTTTAAAGTACAATGAACAGTCAGATGATCCTTACTTGTTTCTAATTTTCATAAAATTAGAATTTAGATTTCTCAGGTGAGGAGGGAGTCAATAGCATCTAAGAATTTTCATTTGTGTTTCTGGAAAATATGCTTCCTAACCAATCTAGTAGCATTTCTTTTTTGTCCTAATAGAATCTTTTCTGTTTCTAATTACATGAATACCTACCATCTACGATGTTTCATCATTGGCAGGTGGTTATATTTGCCTGTAATCCAATACTCATAAGGCAGAGGTAAGTAAGTTTTTGTGAATTTGAGGCAAGATTAGTCTACATAATAAGACCTCACATTTAAAAAATTAAAGGCAGAATGTAGACAAATGTTAAAAATAAGTAAGATGTGTTTGTCTTTAACACTGAAGACAATTAAAACTTTAAGCATTTTAATGGTGTCTTCACAAAATTTTTTTGTACTAATATGAGATTATGTCCAAGAGAATAAAAATAACTGATTTTATTTTCAATGACTTCCATACTTTTCTTTAACTATTTTATATTAATATTTCATTATGAAATTAATGATAAGTTTCAATATACTTTTCTAAACATATTTTGTACTAGATAGCAATGTGGACTCCTTATATGAATAAAAGGTCTTAGCTTGAAGGCTGCCTAGCATATTTAATTACTGCAAGAGAGTGAACATTTTGGGATATTATCTTATTGCTTTATTACTTTAGAGATAAAACAGAAGTTAATGTGAATGTTGTAGAACAGACTTTCATTTAATACCTGAGCACAAGTTTAATAAAATCAAGTATTCTCAAGTATTGACATTTGCTGATATTAATTAGTTATCTATATTTATGCAAGTGATAATAATCCTCAGGTTAACTCTGCAATAATAAAAGTACATCAAATGCTTTACCTTCATATTACTTGATCAATTTTATCATATTTTCCTTAATTTTGTCATGTTTTCCATTCTCAAAGCACTGCTTTAACATTTAACTTTCAAAGTAATGTATGTATTTGCATAAATCTGTATTTAACATTTATTCTATAGGCCCCTAGACAAAAACTGAAGTTGGCTTATAAGGTCAAGAATATAAGATTTGTAAATGTTACAATAGTAAACCTGATAGTTCAAAGAAAAGATGTATTAGATACCAGATGCTGTGCTTTACACAGGACAAGCCCCATTCTTAAACAGTGAACATTCTAATATCCAAGGATTTATATTTGTAATGAAAACAACTGAAATAATTTCTGTGCATCAAAATAGTATAATACCAAATCTGACTTCCTTTTAAGTTCATCTCATTCAATGAAGACATTGGCTTCTAGAGGAAATCAACTTTCCAGTGTCTTCCATGAAATTATTTGGGGCTGCCTTAATTAGGTCCACATAGTATGTATACACCCATAAAGCATAACCACTTATAATAAACTAATGAAATATCATTTTATTTTGAAGTCCTATATACAATAAAGAGATGCGTCAATGACAAATTCCCTGTACTATAATTTCAAGGTTTTTATTTATAAATTTGATTTTGATATGCATTTAAATTTTTGGGGGGTTTTCAAGACAGGGTTTCTCTGTGTATCTTTGGAACCTATCCTGGCACTCGCTCTGGAGAGCAGGCTGGCCTCGAACGCACAGAGATCCACCTGCCTCTGCCTCCCAAGTGCTGGGATTAAAAGCGTGCACCACCAACGCCCGGCACATTTTAAAATTTTATTTTTATCCCATGTTAATATTTCAGCTTTACTATTTATACAGCTTATATTTTGTAACTGATTACTTAAGTTTTGCTTGATATGTTTTCTAATATCTATAAAATCCACATAAAATAATGAAAATAGTCATGTGACAGGGCTATAGATTAGACAAATTTTCACTGTGTTCAGTGGAAAACTCATATTCAGATGAGTAGAGAAGGGAACTATGGAGATTATTGTGGGCAGAAGAAACAGCAGAGTGTTTATGAGTCCAGGCTCTTCTGACAGAGTATCTGCATTTAGATACTTTGCGTTTAGATCCCAGCACTCACCTGATGGTTCACAACTGTATGTAACTTTAGTTCGAAATATCCAATGTAATTTTCAGGTTGCTGGGGCAGTATACATATGTGATGTCCATACATATATGCAGCTAAATGCTCGTACATGAAAGATAAAAAATATTTAAACAAAAAAAAATTGTCACTGTTGGTCAGGGAAGAAATGAAACTGGAGCCACTCAAAAAATGAGGCATAAACCCAAACAGGAAAAGATCATCTGATTTAGAGAATCCCTAAAAATGGTTAGGAAATGATGTATACTTAATAGTGTGTTGGAATACTGGCCGACAACTACCATGCAAAGGGAGTACCAAATATTATCTAAGAAAATGTCTAATTGACCATGATGAAATCGTGAATGGACTCAAGTTCCCTCTGCTAAATAGAAATGAAGGAAACTGTAAAGGCAGCTGCAGTTTTAAACAGTGCTCAAATAGTTCACATTCAGCTGAGAGAGTTACACACATACCAGAAACAAATCAAATCTTTGTCTCCATAATTCTGGGCATATTTAATACTCAGCATAAAATTGTAAAAATCAGTAAGTTGGGACATGTGCTCTTGCGCTTTACTCAGGTAAATGCAATCTGCATTGTTTAGAACCTGACTTCTGAACTGTGGATAAGACCACATAGGGAGTGGCAGAACGAAATGTGGACAGAGAGAACATTTGTCTATAGTAAAAGTTATCTGGATGTTAAAAACCAAATCTTAACTGAAAATCAAATGCATAATGAATTGTGGGTTTGGGGGGAACTGTTCACCTGTCTGCCAGTGTGTACCACCACTAGACCCGTAGTTCTGAACATATGACACACATACTTTGTGGTGTATGTTTTTCCCACCACACAGAACCAGCGCACACTGTTTTATACACCCTGTATGATGACTTTTTACAATGAATTGCAATGTTTTGTAGAATATATGATATTATCCCTTCTTGTGGAGACATGAGAACTAAATACAGAAAACAAAAAGACATTTTCCTCCTGTCATTTCTCAGCACTGAATTAGTATCTGTTTACTTTTAATGCATTAGTTAGTTTAAATCCCTGTTCTGAATTGTTGATGAGTTTCATTAAAAAAATAAATGAATTTTGACTGGGCAATAGGACATAATTTTCAAAATCTGCTGAAATTGTCATATACATATTTTTCCAATTTAGAAGATACATTTATGTAATGTGGATGTTTCAGCACTAAATTGAAAGTATTGGGCCAAAGAGAAGGCTTGCAGGGTTAAAGTTCTGTCTGCTACAAGTCAGACAGCCAAAATTTAATCCCTGAAACCAGTGATGGAAGGACAGAATAGTCTCCCCAAAGAACTCTTATGGCTTCTCCATGCACACTGTGGCACATGTATGCCCCCCATACTTATGCATGAAGAAAAAATAAAATCAGTTTAAAAAAGTAAAATCATGAAATCTTTGAGAAGCGCCTACAGCTACCACTTCACTAAAGCAGCAGAACTCCCAACTGTGTTCTAAATATTTGTCCTATACTCACAAGTAAAAGCAGTCCTCACACCACATTAAGGGATCTTCTTTTTTGCAGCAGAACATCCCAGGAAAATTACAACCAATCAAAAGGCGGAGCTGTGGAACAGGGTAGCAGTGGTATATCCAGAATACAACTCCCACAATGGTCAAGGATCATTGCAGAGGTGGGACAGAAAGACTACAGGAGCCAGAGAAAGTAGACATCTTCAGTAAAACAGTGTTTTCCAGACATGAAAGGAGGTGGGATACACACACAAGAACAATCCAGACCAATATCGGCATGGATAGAGGAGGAGCTTAGGAAGGCTCACCCTTAGCTGAAGAGTTACTGGTAACTTAAGACTCCTTTGGGAAGGAAAGTCACTTTTCTTCAAGGATGAGGGTCCTGAGAGGCTACCCTTGCTCAAGTAGATGGCCATATATGAATGTATAGAAGGGCAACACTAGATGAACACAGTGGAGAGAGAGGGGGAGGGGGAGGGAGAGGAGAGGGAGACAGAGAATAACGAATGAAGTTAGGAGGGAAAGTGGTGGGTGGTGGTTGGACTACGGGAAGAAATGGAGGAAAATAATGAAGGTAGCTTCGATCTAAACCCATCATATTAGTGCTTCTCAACATGCAGGTGGGACCCTTTTGGGTGTCGAATGACACTTTCACAGGGATCCAGAAAACACATATATTTATACTATTATTCATACCAATAGCAAAATAACAGTTTTGAAGTAGCAATAAAAATAATTTTATGGTTGAGGGTCAGCACAGAATGAGGAACTGCATTAAAGGGTCACAGCATTAGCAAGGTTGAGAACCACAGCATTATATGAAAGTTTTTTTAAATTAACTCAAAAATATTGAAGATGTACATCTAGTAATAACAAATGTTCTACTAAGATTTAACTCATTATGAAAATATAACCAAGTACAATCATCTTATTAATATGTGGATTTGCTTTCATCTAATATAATATAACTCTGCATGTATACCCCAAAATTGTTTTACAATAAATTTCTTTATAATTCATTGTCTTTATTAAGTGAAAATATTGTATGTATAGAAAGGAATGTTTCAAAAAATTTAAGGGTTTATATCAGTAAATTTTCATGTGAATACATATCTATTTTGTATGCTTATTTATCTACAGTTGTGTAAAAAGATCTCAGAAAAAAAATGGGCTTCAAAGACCAGAGAGATTGCTGTGAAGATGAGTCCTTGTCCTCAAACATCACAAAATGAGTTCCATCCCTAGAGCCAAGATTATGATGATAGCTGACTGCAGCAAGATGTTCTCTGATCACACACTACTTTTGCACTGGCAACATTTCTCCACTAAAATTAATTAATTAATGCAAAATAATTAAAAATGGATCCAAGTTAAAAGTGTTTAAGAAACTTTGGCTTTGGTGGTATTCTAGTAACTAGGACTTTAAAGGAGAAGTGAAAAACATCATCTATAAAAGCAAAGTAGCTCTATAATGACATACAGTAAGGGAACAGTAATGATAAAATCAACTAAATGCAAATAATATGTCTTAGAAGGAAAAGGTTCATAGTTACAGAAGAAAAGAAAAGTGATTATACTCACTGCATGGAACTGACTGTCATTTCAATAGACTGGACAGGAGGCAGGTGGTAAACACCATCCAATGAAAATGAAAAGAAGACAATTTAAAACGCTATTTGGGAACCTTTGAAAAATTATAAAAATAGTTAAACATACTTGTAACTGTTCAGAAAATGAGAGAAAAGGCAGGACAATATTTGAAGAAATAGGCCTAAAACTTCACCAATTTCATGAAATAGAATACATGTTGAATGAACCTCAAGCTGAATAAATAAAAAAGAGAAAAACTAATCTTTTGCTTTCCCAGAACCAAAATGTTGAAAGCCAACGATGAAAAGTAAACAATGAAAACAGCAAGAGGAAAACTGTGAATTAAATATTGGAAGCAGTGATTCACTTAGCAGCCAACAAGCTGAAACAATGAAGTAATGTGGGGGAAATGTTGAGTAACATTTCCCATGTGTTGAAAGAGACTCCTAACTCTAATGAAAATATTCTTCCAAAGTGAAAGTTTCTGCCTTCTATTCATCTAGACAATCACCTGCCAGCCTTATTTCTACCTGGTCTACTCACTGTGGTTCCTGCTGCTGGGAAGGCAAGGTCCTTTACACATGTCTGCCTCTCAAAGTTCATTTGGTACATGGTCTATAACTTCAGTTATCAATGAGATTAAAAACAGCTGGTGATTTCAGTATGTTATGCATTTTCCTGTGATTCAAGGTCTTCCAAACTCTTTTCATATTTGAAGTCAAATGAGTCTCCTGTTTACTTAAAAGATGATGGGGTCTTTTGGTATTGATTAACAAATGATCCATCAACATGGCTAACTAGGAGCCTTATGAAATGTACTGACAAATATTCTTGTATACAGCAAAGCTCTATACATTGGACAGAAGGTACATAAGTATGTAGTCAAAAGATTGATTTGTGTGTGTGTGTGTGTGTGTGTGTGTGTGTGTGTGTGTGTGGTTAGTGTATGGTGTAAATTACATGTGTGTGAATATCATGTGTACAATATATCCATGCAAAGGTCATATTAAGTTTTTGGATTTCTTTTCTCTATCACAACTTTAAGACTAGGACTCTTGATAAACCTTGAGTTTGGCTGATAGTCATCAAATGTCAGCAATTTTACTATGTCCACCCTAACAGTACTGGAGTAACAGGCTTATGTGGACATGGCTGGCTATTTACATAGATACTGAGGGTTTGAACTCAGGCCTTCATGCTTGCACAGTGAGTATTCTTATCCAGGGAGCCATGTTCCCAAAATTCATTCTTTTTTCCTCTATAAAAATAGACTATGCCTTTCCTTTCTTGTGTTCATAATTACATAAAAATATAACTAATTTGTTACTTTGGTCTAAGTGTGCTGTACCATATACAGAAAGATGTCTTCATAATCTATGCACCCTTTTACATTTCTCTGGCGTATGACCATAAATGTCTTTCATTTAAAGCTGTATGACTTTAATATGTGCTATCAAATTGTAAGGGACCAATTGCAGTACTTTCTGAACATAATTTATACACACAATGCACAAGCTTTTTCCATACATTGAGGGCCATTCTTAATGATGTCTTAGATATATCTAGATTAGAATAAGTTCCTGATTTGTTCCTTAGACTTGGAAGAATATCAAAGAAGTAACAGATGTCTTCTTTCTGTTAAAATATATAATAATAATAATAATAATAATAATAATAATAATAATAGTAATAATGCATTTCTAGTTTATAGCAAGTCATATTAAACTCCCATTTTTACATGAATTGTTTTATTAAGTAGATGCTGCAATATGATATATTGTGATGAGCTTATGTGGATGAGGACTGAAAAAGGTAAATCCAGACATGTGCATGTAGGAGGTAAAATATCAACTGAGACCTGAATAGCTTTTAGCAAGGAATCTGAAATTAGAAGTCCATTTGAGACACGATGGCAACTATCTCTAGACTAGAGGGAAAATAGAAAGGAATCTGTGATCTCTAAAATAAAAGATAGCTGGGATTGATTTAAAATGCACACTATTCAAAACAGACTTGGAAGATATTTCATTTCTTTTTTAATCTTCAGAAAATTTACATTATTCTAAAAGTTTTATGTCTCGCTCATGCTAACAACTTGAAAAGGTACAGCAGTCACCTTGATTTGACCTTGATTTACAAGTCATGTACTAACTCAGCTAATGTTAATGGACAAAATACACACACACACACACACACACACACACACACACACACACACACACCTTCAGCGATTCCAGGAATCTGATTTGTAGCAACGATGGAAATAAAGAAGGAAATATAACAGGATTTAATTTAATGAACATCAGTTCAATTGGTGTACATAATTAAGTACATACTCAAATTCACACCTCAAAAAGGCAATTCTTTTTTCTCCATTTTTTTAAAAATTTGAATTAGAAACAAGATTGTTTTACATGTCAATCCCAGTTCTCTCTCCCTTCCCTCCTTCCCTGATCCCCCAACTAACACCCTACCTAAGAAGGAAATTCTTAAACCTTCAATTTTGCCTAAATGTGTAACCAAGGTGAAGAGCAGCAAGTCCACTACTCAGCTCTTACTTTTCCCCATCCAAAGTCAAACAGTATCATTTCAGTACTGACCATTAAAATGTGACTTCCAACATTCTCAGCAACCTCTCTAATCAAAAAGAAATTTCAAAGAAAGAAAATATACAGTGTTTCACAATACATAATTCAGAACATATTTGTCTCAGTTTTGCATGGTTCTTTACATAGTATAGAGCCCTAAACTTATTTTAGATAAAATATATAGGAGTCTTGGTCTTGAGGTCAAAGAATAAAAATCTTAAAAGAGTTCTAATTTAGATGTCTTTTGTCATAAAGTACTCCTTATTCCAAAGTAAAACTTAAAGATTCTGGATGATTCTACTGCAGTGGTTCTTTCCAAGATAATGAGGACTGCTTTCTCAGGAGATACTACTGAAGAATGTCTTAGCATCATCTCTTTTCTCGATAAATCCATCTTTATTATAGAAAAAGTGCGCAACTCATCCCATAAAAGGATATTATATGTAATTTTATATTGTACATATTACATCTAAAACAGCTTCACTATGTAAGCAAATGTAATGTTACCTAAAATAAACATTTTTAGTATTATAATTCATGGGAAAGAACTGGAAAATGAGTTTTCTTTTTTGTGTCATAAATCTTAAATTCATTTATTCTTATCTTTGCCAAGACTTAGAAATAACCTCCAAACAGTCCTTGCATTGCACTGAACTTGTGGATTCCAGGGACTTGTTTGGTGGGTTCAATGGGAAAAGAAGCACTTTTTCCTTATCTCTTAATACACACGTTTTTATAGACAAATGAAGATTCTGCTCATAGGTGTTAGAGCACATAATTAATCTTTTTGTTTGTTGGTTTTCACTGTTCTCTCAATATTGTGTCAAATTGTGTGTGAACAGTTTCATTTAATTTAAGGCATTTCAGAAATAACAAGGATCATTTGTGCCACCATTCTTCTTAATTGATAGTCAAAGAAAGCCAAACAAAACAAAATAATGAGAATAAGAGCATACAAGAATTAGACAGTCAACATTTTGAGCTATTACATTGGAGAGCTACACTAACAAACATGCTGGTCTACCCCAAAGCCCATTTTAAACTTGACATTGTTCACTAGGCTCTGTATTGACTCATATGGGTGGTTAGCCTGCTATACACCAGGAGCCCAATCTTAGATGTGTTCTTATGATTATCTTCCCTTGTATAAAATAATGAGCTCAAAATAAAAGGTGGGAAAGCAAGACTTTAGTTAGGATTGATTACAACAAACTTTTAGTCAAGCTTCTACACATGTAAATAATCCATTCCACATGCAGACATGCAGGGTACTTTGACAACTCAGTGCATTCTATTTCCCTAAAACACATATATTTAGCAGGATGTACCCACGTGGAGATACAGTGAAAATATAACTGTAGTAAAATCAATTTATCTTGGATTTGAATTCTTTTTCTTACTGATGTTTCAAATGAAGGTCAGTAATCTCCATGTAATGACAGGATGAGAACAACAGAGCATGGACATTAATGAGAAAGGTAGTCACATAATTTACTAAACCTGACTGATAAAATGGTGGTGGTGGTGGTGGTGGTGGTTGTGTGTGTGTGTGTGTGTGTGTGTGTGTGTGTGTGTGTGTGTGTGTGAGAGAGAGAGAGAGAGAGAGAGAGAGAGAGAGAGAGAGAGAGAGAGAGAGAGAGAGAGGAGGGGGATGAATTATTAAGTCAGTAAACATATATTTCTCTCATTATAAAATTCCACACAATGCAACATTATTTCCTATTTAGTTGAATTACATAGTATGCTGGATGTGTCCACTGAATTAAATGTGTGTCTATTCAAAAAAAATACAGGTGCATATACATCTATTAGTCAGCAGCATCATGAAAAAGTAGAGCTGAAATTGTATTGAGGAAGAGACAACATTGCTTCATTTTCATTTTACAGAAACTCTGAGCAGAACACTTTCAAGGTAATACTAATTTGAATTAAAAAAATTAATTTGATACTTTAAATCATGTTATAGTTCCTTCTTTGATGATAAAAGTTGTATTCCTAGAACTTGATGAAGGGGCATGTGTGTGGGGGAGTGTACGTGTGTGTGTGTGTGTGTGTGTGTGTGTGGTTTAAAATGTTTTCTTTGTTCTCTTCATAAAAGATTGATGAAAATATGACTCAAGAGGCTTGATAATAGTTCATTGATATCAATTTTCTCTTGTGCCTCTGAAATATTGCATAGAAATGAAACAAAAGTAATAGAAGTATAAAATTTTTAACAAATTCATTACAGAAGCTTAGAAGTAGGAACTAAGCAATCATTGATCCACTTTCATTAATAATCTCATTTTTCTCTTTTATGTGTCTTATTTTGCATTATCTTTTCTGGCTTTATACCCCTTTTATTCAAGATTTGATCTTAATATTTCTATTTTACTTTAATTTTTTACAACCTCAAGGTTTCTGCAACTATTTATAATTATGATTACCACAAAAGTTCCTTCAGTCAATTACATGTTGTTCAGCCTGATATGAAGAGTAATATATAGAAAAGGGCCTTGATATCAATAGTGTTTGTTATCCCGTGAATACATACTAAAATATATATGTTTAGACTGATAAGTGATCAAAACTATATATAATTGATCTGTCAGTGGATATAGAGGACAATAGAGATATGGCATGTAGACATGGTGATAGGTTAAGAATAGTCAAGAGAGCTTGGTAATGAGCCACAGTAGTGGGTACTTCAGGGTGACTGCTATATACTATGTGAGAGAGAAGTTTGTTTATTTGAAAAATGGTCATGCATTGATTATTATCTTCCTTTTAATGAAAATATCCAATTTTGGATGTACGGGTTTCATTGTTATAGCTCCCAAATTGTACAAATTGTATCCTAATGTGTTATAAGTAATCTCTCCTTTTATTGATTTTTTTGTGTTTTTATATTTTAGGTAAGAATCCCTTTACTTCTGTGGCCTACATTCCCCAGTCCAAGTTTGCATACCTTTTATTGAAGAACCCATTTTTTTATTCCATTGATTAAGCAAACAATATCTTCCTTTGCAAACAATTCTAAGAATTTTCTTCCTCTAAAAAGAGGAAGAATAATACTTATATTTAGCTATGCAACATGTTCAATATCATGTATTTCATTGTCTCATTTTGTGTTTCTTATCAATTTCTTTTGTAGCTTTATTTTATTTTTATGTATATGAGTGCTACAGACAGTTGTGAGCTGCCATGTCCACAGCAGGAGCAACAAGTATTATGAACCACCAAGTCATCACTATAACGCTGGTTCTTTTTTGTGTTTTTTAAAACTTGATATTAAAGTGTTATATTAAAAATAATTAAAACCATATGCATTTAGGTTTGTGATTGCACTCTTGTTTGTAGCATTTTCCAATTTTTGGAGGACAATTCTTCAAAGAGTTCATGCTGAACTCTGTCAGTTCTTAGTGATGCGTGTAAATTCAAGACATTTGAGTTGTAGAAGCAATAGAGGACACAGGTGCTTCTTCCAGTGGATATGCCCTCCTGAAGAATTCCATAAAGATAAGGTCTGTCACCTTGGAGAAGGTTTGATGTTATCTGAAGGAGAAACATGAGTTCTTAGTAGAGTTGGAGTTCCTTGGCTGTAATCCAAACCTACTGTGTGTGGGTCAATCATTTGCACCATGCTCACTCTTCCCTCTTGGGACCCAGAGAAAAGTGACCTGAAAGAGAAGCTTGTCTAGGCTGTGGTGCCATGGTGCTGACAATGCTTCTCAGTCAGGATTATTTCCTGTCTTACTAGAGTGTCTAAGCCTCTGATCCACTGTGCCCAAGCTTATAATCAGGATAAGTTGAAATGTTTCTCACAATTCTCAACACCACTACTTCCTTTTTTCTTTCACCAACCATTATGTTTCTCAGATTTTTCCTGTTTTGTTATCTCATGTCTGTCTTACCTAAGATCTATTCTCTACAAAGGAAAAATTTATCAGCTTTTCACTTTTCTATCCTTTTAAATACATACTTTCTTATTTACCAATGCATATATTATTTATAATAACCATTCATCATAAAAATTAAACATTTCAAAAATTGTAATAATGTTTTTTTATAAAAACCATCCAGTGTAGACCAGATCTACAGAAGTCTTAGATCTATGATTAGATGCAGTAAACTGATAATAGTGGAGAATATATTTAAATCAACAAGTGCTAGTGGGCATGTGCAAAGCATTCTTGAGTTTGAGTGTTTGGAGATGTGCACTTGAGGATTTTTTTTAACTTTATAAGAAAGCACATGGTGGAGAATCAGTCACAAAACAGTTCCACTCCCTTCAGTTGATGGAATGCACATCTGTTCTAGCAATACATTGTTTAATTCAACTTACCAAAATCATAAAACTTGTTGACAAATCTGACCAAAGACAAGATGGAAAATCCATTCTTTCTTAGTTTTGATTCAAACTAAGCTTGGGATGAGGGCAAAGCTACAGAGAAATACTGGGAATCCTCTATGTTCTGGGTCCATTTACTCCAAATTACCCTGAATTTTTACCTGAATATTTATGGTAAAATTTGTATAACTTAAAATTTTAAAACAAGACATTGTGATAATTTTATAATTTAGAAATCCAAATCTAAATAAGAATTAAATATTAAGTATTTGAAGAGCATTAGAATATCAATTAGTAATCACAGACTTGCTTATTCAGGAAGCCTCTCTTGTCTGGACTATGATTCTGAATTGTTAGTCAGACTAGGGGAACCAAACATAGGAGAGTAGAAATTGGTCCTCTAAGAAATGCAGATCATTATTGCTAAATTACAGTATAATTTAATGTCTTTTAATAAGACAATGAAAATTAATAAGAAGACTTGTACATCTGGTCATTTTATACATTGCCACAAGAATGAAATACAGTCTTTGTCTCATAGGAAAGTGTATTTTAAATAAGCAGTAGTGCATAATTGAATTCAACCCACTTCCTTCAATTATATCTGCTCCATAAGCATGAAAAGAAATCGATGTTTGTAATTTATACAGCTAATTTAATAGAGTCATCAAAAAGCAAAAGTGGGAAGGCTTATGTCCATGCCTTTGTTCATTTCCACTGTCAGAAACACTGCAACTGCACTCATATCCCAGCACGTCTGCTTGGAGTCCAAGTTTGCTATTTAACTCTACTAGAGGAGGAGGCATCATCCATCATAACACGAGGGGGAGCTGGAGTCAAAAGATTACCAAATAAATCCTGAAAGGCTTTCAATTACTCATTACTCTCACAGCTTGTCCATACATCTGCTGTTAAGTGGATGTTTATACACTTACCCTCCCTCAAGGCCAACCAGGAACTTTATAAAACATGGAGCCGTAGCCTCGTGACATAGCGCTGTTACAAAATATGTCTTCAATGGCAGTTAATCAAAGGATGCCATGAGCTCAACAAAACCTTTCCTAATAGCACAATGCAGTTGAACATCCACTGTGATTGCTAATGCTATAAATATCCCCACTGCATTTACTCACCAAACATAATATAAGTAAATTCAGGTCACACTGAAAGAAACACATCCTAGCCAGTACATTTGATGTTGGCCTTTGAGGACTGCCTCTAAAAAGACTCTGGTGCAACCAGGTTTTCATTAAATATTGCATTTACTAATGGAGTTATCATGTTACCCCACACCTAATGAGAAGCAGATCATTCCATAAACATCAACTTTCCATATCAGAAACAATATAAGTTGTAGCCCAAAAGAGCAGTGAGAGAAGAAAAGCATATGCAAACAATTTCTTTCAAATTAAACAGTAATTATAGGAGTTCTTCACAGGGAGAAAATGGATTCCTGGCTCTGGCACAAAAGCATTGCTGATTAGTAATGTTACACATATTTTAGAGTTATACCATCCTTCCTTACACCTTTTTATAAGCATTTACTTAATTAATAACTGAATAGAACAAAAGTTATTGTAGTAAAATTTTTAATTTTTTAAACAAGATCATTTAATTAATTATTACTCTATACTCATTGCACATGGTGATGGGTTTCATAATCATAAATGCATCAGGGTTTTCTATATTACACTGGTAGCATTAAAATAAAAATAATAATTCTCTTTAAGAAGATATTTCTTATTTTTCTAGTTAAGCTGATGTAATAAAATTGATTTGGTCATGTATAAGAATTATACATAGGAAAATCATATTAGTAACTCCAAATGCAAAATTCATGGCAGTATGAAAAAAATGAAAGATATCAGGTATTACAAGGATTGCGATCCCATCTACAGTACATCCTATATTGTACATAGGTTATAGTTCATAACAGCAATCATGAAAGAACAATTACATGATGTTTGTAAAGACAGGTCACGGGGAACTAACAATCACACAGTCTGATTTGCTGGTCATCCTCGCTTTTTTTCATCATTTCTATTTTTTCAGAAGCATTTGAAAGCATAAGAGTTTCTTTCCCAAAATAAGAACCTTTGGTTTTTCTATATATGTGCTGAGTCTGCAGCCTTGTGCATACTTTACAGGGAAAGAGGAACCTAATGCATAATTCACAAGATGAAACAAATTAGTATGTTAAGGCACCTGCTATTGGTGCTGACAAGATTTGGTTTTGCATGTACTGTTAACCTAAATATACATTTAGAACTCCTCTTTCTTCTTTCTCTTTTCTACAGGAATTCTGCTCACTAATTTACTCTTGAAATAAAATAATTTGCATCAAAGTGAAAATGGCTACTACACAGGGTTGCATTTCCATGTTCTAAAAAATATGGAAGCCCAATGACTTCAAAGTAGTTTAACTTAGTTTATATCCTCATGGACACAGTCTCCAGTGTACTAAATGCTATTTGATTATTAGATTATTTTGATGGAAATCTTTTTTCTATAGTTCATTTCAAACCATTGAAATAAAATTAAGTACAACATAGTAGTTTAACAAATAAAGAAATTATGTTTTCAGTCAAGGAAATACCTAAATAACTAGTAAGAAATAGGTGCAGCAGAGTTTCTTCATTGTTATGATATATTAATTCATGTTATTGTATAATGATTCTAGGAAAACTATATGAAGATAATGAGATAAGTATTATGCCTTTAAAATATGTTTCAGTGTTAATATTTCCATTCTATTTTCTTGTTTTTGGTAGTTATATCACTGTGAACACACACACACACACACACAGAGAGAGAGAGAGAGAGAGAGAGAGAGAGAGAGAGACAGAGACAGAGACAGAGACAGAGACAGAGACAAAAACACACACAGAGAGATCTATCAAAATGTGTATATACTCCATGTAGAATAAACACACATCACTGTGTTTTTACTCTTTGGCAGAAAATATAGGTGATGAAAGATAGAATGACTTCAATAGGAATGAGTAGAAATTTAAGATTAGTATCATGTAATCGCCAATCCAGCTTTTCCTCTGTAATGTTTTAATTCATTCATTTAAATTGCATGTGGAAGGGTATGTAAGCAAAGGAAGTTGTATTCATGCTGTTTTTGTTAAGATCAAAGTTTTAGATGGTGGGACTCTTTCTTAGTAAATTATACTGATTGTAATTATATCACTAAAATCTTTAGCTGTAAAAATACTGTAAATTCAGTTAATACATTTCTAATTTTAATATCTCTCCACATATTATGTGGAAATCAACAAGTTAAAAATTAATCTTCTGGGGGCCATTGAGACTGCATATTGCACTTGAAGAGGACTCAAGCTCAGTTCCCAGCCTTTGCATGCCATAGGGTAGCTTACAACTACCTATAATTCCAGCTCCAGGGGATCTGATAGCCTCCTCTCATCTTCATGGTCACCTGTAGCAACATGCACATTCTTTCCCCCATTATATAATTAAAAATTAGGTAAATATTTTTAAGTATATTTTAGAATGTGGCATACTACATTTTGAAAACAATGTCCTTGACCATTATGTTTTTTTCAAAAACAATTCACAGAAGTATTTTAATCAAACAAGTTACATTTACCTAGATAAGTCTAAATCCTACTATGTGTAAAGAATTGATTAAGAGAAATCTTGATAAGTGGAACTCTTGAACACACTTGTGTAGATATTGATAACAATGGTGTGACACACTTTGTATTCATCAGTGGACCAAGATGGACAGGAGCACTTTTCACTGCAGTAGGCTTGCTAACAAAATGCAAAGTGAAACTTAAAAGACTAGCAATCATAAGATTTGTTGTATAATAAAGAAAATGAACTCCCGACTTTAGCTCTTTCACTGAGCTCTACAGTGTGTTTTGGAGTGCTTTAGATTATCAATCACTCAAATCTCAGAGGTCTTGCCCATCACAATGGACATTCATATATGACAAAAAGCAATCAAGACACTACATATATTTACTGGGGTCACAAAGCAGAGGAAGAGAACCAAGACACTGCCTTGGTAGTAAAATGCTTGTCACACACTCCTGACTAGCTGAATTCAGATAGGCAGACCACACATAAGGATCTGGGCACTATGCCACATCTGTAACCCCAGCATGCCATTTCTAGAGGATGGGAGGCAGTGACAGCAGATTTCACTAAATTTACATGTCAGATGGCATAGTACAACCACAGTGAACAAAAGAAACAGTTTCAAGATAAAGTGGAAGGAGAGAAATAACATTAAGGTTGTCCTCTCAGCACCACATGCCAGCCACACATATGTACTCATGATCATGCATGCACATACACAAACACACACACACACACACACACACACACACACACACACACACCAAAAACCCAAGGATCATTGTATTGCTATTTACGTTACTATAACAAGTTTTCAAATTACTGGTTATCAAAGTGATAATTGTATAGTCAAAATTTGCATATTTGGATTAATCTTTTGAAAAATACAGTGACCATCAAAGAATCAGTTGTTACCCTAAATAATAGTGTGTCCCAAAAAACTTTTACATTCATCCCCCCCTCCATATAAAACTTGCCTGATGTAATCTCTCTGGGTAGCCAACGATGGTAGTTTCAGTTAATGTCATACTGACCCTGCAGGCCATGTTGGTAAACTAGCCTCTGCCACAAGACAAAATAGTCTGTGAGGAAGGCAATCCCTCAGCAGTTAGAAGAAACAACACCTTAAGAACATGGCACAAGTGCTAGATAAGAACATAATCTCCATGATGTACAGCAGTTAAGTTCTGTGCTGGGAAAGAGCTTGGCCCATTTGCAGCCTACTTCATCTTATGTAAGCTATGCCAGGAGTTTCTTGCTGCTCAGGTGAGACTTACAATGATTCAGAAACTAAATCTATCCACAGACAAGAGTTTTTCTTTATGCACATTTTCCCACAGGTGTCTAAACTGTATTGAAGATTGGAACATCACCCCCCGCTCCCGTGTAACAATAAGGCTTTACCACAAGCTGCCCTAGCCCTGCTTCCACATGGGTGCTTTCTGCCAGACAACCCAAGTTCCGCCCGCCGCCACGTTAAGGTCCCAAGTAACACACAGAGACTTATATTAGGTACAAATGCTGCTTGGCCAAAATGACTAGGATGTCTCATCTGCTAGCTCAGTCTTAATTATCATAAATCTATATATTTCATAAGACTTATCTTATGGAGGACACCTTCCGTTGGTTCCTTCTCTTGCTGGCTGATCACATTGCAACTCCAGAGCAGAGACCAGGAGGAAGAGAGAAGGGAAAAGGGAATGACTTCCTTCTTGTCCTTGTTTATATAGGAATCTGAATGCTATGTCACTTCCTACCTGGATCTCTACTACATTTGCCAGAATTCTCCTTGATTCCTAGTCCCACCTAACTTGCTGCCTCATTGGCCAAAAAGTACTTTATTCAACAATCAATAAGATGAACATATACAGAAGTACATTCCACATCACCCCTGCCTCTCCTTCTCCCTGAATTCCCACAGTTTTACCTCTAATTAGTCAATTATCTACTCTTGGATTCTACTTCACAGTGACAGAGTATGGCTCATTGTCTTCATTTTACAGTGTGGAGGCCTCGGAAGTCTATGTGGCCTCTTGTGATATATCAGTACTTATCCCTAGCATAGGAATGGACTTTGGGAGCCTATTTCACATAAAAAGGATACTCCCTCAGCCTAGACACATGGGTGAGGGCCTAGACCCTATTCCAAAGGATATGACAGACTATGAAGATTCCCCCCATGGAAGACCTCACTCTCCCTGGGGAGCAGAATCTGTATGGGACAGATAGGATGTTAGTGGGGGGCAGGAGAGGAGGGGAGGGAGAGGGAACTGAAATTGACATGTAAAACAATCTTATTTCTAATGCCAATTTAAAAATGGAGAAAAAAGAAATAAGCAATGACTGACTTCATATTATATTTTCCTATGCATGCATACTCAGATGAAACAGTAGAAAGGAACATTTCAACCATAAATAAATGAGTTTATTGTCAATTGATATTCTAACAAAAAATTGAAAGGTGGTGATTTAAACAATATACATTTGTTCTCTTCCAATTCTAGATAGTGTAAGTACAAACTAAATTTTGTATGGTAAAAATCAAGGCATCAGCAAAGCTATTTCTTTCACAAAGTTATAAGAACATGTCCATTTTCAGCTTCCTGTGGCCACTGGGTTTTGAATATTATGCAAGCATCACCCCACAGTTCAGGACTGTATTATAGTGATTTTTCTTTAATAGCCTGCAGTCACACTACCACCTTTTCACAAAGACATGTTTTATTATAATTATGACTTACTTGGTTAACTGGCCATTTCCTTTCTATCCCAAGAACCTTAAACTTAAATTTAAAATTCCTTTTTTCATATTAAATAAAATCCACAGGTTTATGGACTTGATATTTAAGTAGTACAGGAAACAGCTAGATGTTATTCAGCTTCTTCAGTGACATGCTTTGTTTCTTAAGAAATATTAGCTACAGAATCTCAAAGACACTGAAGCTGAAAAACCAGTCTGACCTCTGATAGTCTTTCCTCTGACAATGGGCTTGCTTGAGAACTTACATAGACCAGTAAGAACTTGAAAAATGTTGGCTTCCAGGTAAATAACTCTTATTTTTCTCTAATTAACTTTAAAGTACACTCTTCCATTCAAGTATGAAAATTTCAGGGAACACATATTTCTAAATCAGTGTATGCTACCCAAAATTCTTTATAAGGAATTTCATCTATGAGCAAAGCTATGAGAGCAAAGCAAATAACACTGACAACTTAGTCAAAAAGCACTTAAAATAGTTTTAGGTATAAAAAAATTGGAAACGTATCTTGTTTACAAGAGAATCTGTATGTTTACGTACAGATTCTTTATTTTTCTCAAATATTAGAAATTATGGGCTTCTGGGCATTGGCGGCACACACCTTTAAACCCAGCACTCAGGAGGCAGAGGCAGGCGGATCTCTGTGAGTTCGAGGCCAGCCTGGTTTCCAGAGTGAGTGCCAAGATAGTCTCCAAAACTACACAGAGAAACCCTGTCTCGAAAAAACAAAAAAGAAAAAAAAGAAATTATGGGATGGCAAAGGAATTTTACATGATTCATTGTGATTCCTCCCTCACTCCCTTTTCTCAAACACACATCTCTATGTTCTTATTTTTTCTTGACTTGAGACATAAATTCACTAAAATATCTAGGTGTGGGTATCTGCTCTAATTAAACATTTCTTTCATTGTAGACCATCATATATAGGTATGCAATTAGAGCTAAACTGTATGGTTAGAATCCATGGCAAAATCAAACTAACTAATACAGAAAAGAAATGAAGCTATGAGGGAGACATTTTATTTGAATAATTATGAGAAAGTTCAAGTAGCAATCATTTATTCAATTAGCCAAATAATCAAATATTTCATAATATTTACTATGAGTTTTTTGAACAAGTATCACCTGAAATTAGCTTTGAAGCTCTGCTGGAACTGAGAAGTCTTTGAAAGTCACCTTGTAGAATTATTTCATATTAAGGAACTTCATAGAAAAAAATTTTAAAAATCACTGTAAGAAATGTATCACAAGCAACTCGAGTATGGTTAGGTTTTATTGTATTTACACTAGGATTCTCTAAGCATTTATATATTCATTAGTTTTAATTTGGGATAACATTTCAAGTATATTTCTTGCTCATTTATTTGTTAATTTACATGTCTTTGAATTTCAATCTTTGTTACATAAAGCATATGTTACTATTTAATTATTATGCAATTGGCAAATTCAACAAATAAAAATAAATTTACTATAATACTATTATGCAAAATGCAAGCATTTTATTTCAGATTAATGCATATCTCTTCTTAGAAAATTTCTAGATAATTTTATTATATAATACTGACACTGAATGTAGTAAAGGCACACATGTGTTGCATGTTGTCAAAAAATATTTTCATTACAATCACTGAGAATAGTACTACTTAACCCACTAAGAAAAGCAAACAATATGATTTATTTTAATAAAGAAATGATATTAGTATAATTGTATCCTAAATTTTAATTTTTAAACTGGCTCCTACATGTGTAAGAAAATTTCGTGTGAAAATAGACACAAGATAACCCTTAAATTAGAAGCTAAGTTTTATAAATGTTATAATTAAAGTTAGTAACACACATTTTAGTTTAGAAATAAATAAGGTAGCAATATTTGTATCGATTAAAGTCTCTTTATTCAAGAAAACACCAGGGCAAAACACAGGCCAGAGCGAGGTTATAGAACCCAGCAAGCGCAGCCAGAACAAAAGGGGCTCGGGTCTCCACGAGCCTTCTTTAAGAAGCCTCCCTTACATCACCTTGGCTTTCCTACACCACGCCCTTATGGGCAAGTCCCGGGTCCACCTGGTACCTGTCCCAGGGCAGGGCTAGGTTGTCTCCCTACAATTCCCCTTTTAATCTAAAAGAGGATTAAAACTTAATAGTGCAAAATATCCAAAACTAACGATCATAAAGGTGAAATACAAGAAGATACAATAATCTGCTATGGCACATCCTATGTCTATTCTAGCTAAGTCTTAAAGTCATGTGGAAAAGGTGTCTAACTTGAACACCTTATTCCAATCCCAACTCTAAACAATAAGAAGGTCATTCTTAACTAGACTTAAACTACCCTAATAAACAATAATGGGGAACGGGGGTGTAGCATCTTCTAGGTTACTTCCTGATGAAATGGGACGATGATAGTCATGTGGGGGCCCTGTGGGGAAAAAAATGCTAGTACAGGGAAAGTCTCTAATGAGTTATGTCTAGTCCATGTTAGATGAGATTTGTTTGAATGAAGATCTACGTTGAAATCCTCAACTTGATTGAAGTCATTACTCGAAGTTCTGGTTGGAGTGTCAGTCAAAACGGAGTGAGTTGAATCCAGTGCAGTCGGGGAGGTGTAGTCCAATTCTTTTTCCGGAGCATGTAGGGATTGCTGTCAGACTGGTTCTTGTTGGCTGTATGGGACTCAAACATAAGTGTCATCAGAGAAATGTTCGTTTGTTCATGTATGTGTACCGGGAAAGGCAAACCTTGAAGAACAACAATTATGAGAGGGTGTGGACTAGCTCAGTCGGTAGAGCATGAGACTCTTAATCTCAGGGTTGTGGGTTCATGCCCCAGGTTGGGTGCCACATGTATTGATTAAAGTCTCTTTATTCAAGAAAACACCAGGGCAAAACACAGGCCAGAGCGAGATTGTAGAACCCAGCAAGCACGGCCAGAACAAAAGGGCCTCGGGTCTCCACGAGCCATCTTTAAGAAGCCTCCCTTACATCACCTTGGCTTTCCTACACCACGCCCTTATGGGCGAGTCCTGGGTCCACCTGGTACCTGTCCCAGGGCAGGGCTAGGGTGTCTCCTTACAAATATTCTTATGTAAAACAAAAAGTTAATGACCCAGAGACAGATATTGGGGTTCAAGCTTTAAGCTGAAGATCAGAGAAGCAAAGCAGCAAGTCAGTAGCTTTTACCTCTACCTCAGACTGTAAGGACAATATGACTAGCTCCATGAATCCTCAGACTGCAACCTTAGACTGCTGCCTCTCCTTAATGTCATTGGAGACTCAATCTCTCATGAGACCCTTTGGTTCTTCCTTTTATACCTCCCTAGTGCTGGGATTAAATGTGTGTGAACCCAAGTGCTGACATCACCTTTGTGTGAGTTGTTCTCTTTAGGACTGGATCAATTTCATATAGCCCAGTGTGGCCTTGAAATAACAGAGAACTTAACTAGTTATCTCTTGTGTCCTGGGACTAAAGGCGTGCCACCACTGCCTGGCTTTATGGCTAGCTAGTATGGCTTCTGGGATTAAAGATATGTATCTGTGGCTTGCGGCTAGTTTTAATAATTCATAAATAATAGTACCACATTCTTACTTAATATTACACATTTAAATATAATACAGAATAATTAATAAAGAAGATTTTTATATAAACATTGTTTAACAAAACTTTAAATTTATTTTTATTTGGTTATTATTTCATAGAAAATATTTTTGCTGGAGAAATTGCCTATATAACTTCACAAAATAATATTTATGTTATTGTACTATCAAGAATAAAGTTGTATGGATTGAAGTTTTAAGGTAGAAATTCATTTTAAAACTAAAGCTACTTTCTTAATCACAATCCAAAAGTTTTTCTGAAAATAAAACTTCTGACAAAAGATTTTCAGTCAGGAGAAAAATGTCAGACCTACAAGAATTGCAATGCTAATGGCACACTCTGAATTTAATAAAATGGTATGCAATCAACATGAAAATGAATAAGAGCTTGGCTATCTAACTGTCAAATCATTAAATCCAAATTGCACATATCAAGAATTATGTGTCCAGAATTTGACATTAAGTATCATCTTAAGATTCTAAAAATTCATGTTTCTTTACCCAAACTTATGAACATAATTTTTCTTTGTTTCACTTATTTTAGGCACAGTTTATTTTCATTCCTAAATTTGAGCAATAATTTCAACAAGTTTGAGCCATAAAATCAACTTCAAATTTTGCTGGACTCATTGTGGATCAAATATGCACTTTACCAAGTGTTTTCTCATGTTTCAGCTGCTTAGATTCTAAATACAATTGAAAAGACAAACAAAAAAGGCACCTGAAATGTGTTGCCAGTGTAAGAACATTGAAGGAATAAAGACACGGTATGAGTAGGCATTTCCCCCAAATACATACTTTTCCAATTTCTGTCATTTGGACTCATGCATGTTTATATTTGGCCGATGACTATATAGCATATTGCTTGAACTCCCTGTGATGAAAATAATTCAATATGGAATAGTGGATGTCTATAAGTCAATGTTAAATTCTGCATGAAAAAATTACTGTGCAATTACAGGGTTGTATAAAATGCAATATGTTGAGAAGTTAGTAATTAATCCACAGCAGCTCACAAGAAGTTCACCTGTAAGTCCCCTAGCAGGAAGATGCTTTATATAATAGTTGTAAATACATATTTACACATATTATATCTCTGTATATAAATCATGGACAGAAAGCATATGTGTTTAATCTGAATGTTGTGGAACTGTGTCTTTGAGCCTTTTCCATCTTCATCAGAGCAGCTGTGACTGATTACCTCAAAAGACACTCATTCATCAATCCCTCAAAGAAGGAAGCAGGAAGCATTGTGAGTTCCTCACCTGAGGTTACAGACATTCCCATCACCTCTCTCCCAATTTTTGGAAATTCAGAACCAGATATCTGTGGTCTCAGGAAATTCTATATATTATATAAGTATATAAGTATCAAAAGGCTGGCAGAAGGAAGAGTGCATCTATGGAGTGTTGGAAGGGTGTTATATAACCTGCTTGTAAGTGATGTGGAAGTTTGTTGCTCACACACATTTTTGTAAGTAAGTCTATCCCATGATACAATAAATAGGGACTGTTTTCCAAACTGACTTAGTTCGAATTTTCACTTTGGTATGTTCTTTGAATACTATCTGGAGAAGCAAGCATACCCCACAAGAAAAGTAAATGCAACACTGAGTGAGAGGTATGCAAGATTTCTACATATTGTTCTTTAAGTTACACTGAAATGTGAAGATATTCTAAAATGTAAATTGTCAACAAAATTTTCTTGAAATATTTTGTATGCTAGAAATATGAATATATTATATTCTATGCACCACTGGACTTTGCATTGCTAATTATTTCATTTGTTTAATGGTGTTCTATCATTCAAAGATTTAAAAATAATATTACATTGAATTTATTAATTTTATGGCATTTTATGATCTGTGACAAAATAAGAGTTGTTTCCGTATGATAATTAGATAAGCTAGACTTTATTTTTTTAATCTCCATCACTACCCAAAAGTAGAACAAACATATTATTCAAATTATCCTAGATGAATTACACTATAGTACACTAAAGTGACAAAACATGTGAAGATGTGATTGCAAATAGTTGTCAGGGGCCATGAGATATACTGCAGGTGATAACTAATGTTAAATAGGATGACCTACCAGATGAGTGATTCTCTGATAGGGAGCCTCACGTGGGATGGCCATGGAGTTACTGTGGAAAACAGTAACTTCTGTCTCTAATTTCTCTCATGGGTTACTTTATTTCTTCCCTAAAAATAGCATTGGGTGTTTTGACACCGCTTGTGTGATTATCTCATAAATATATTCCATCTACTGGGCACATATATCTGTGGATGGTCAGGAAGACAATTTTTCATTTGACTGTATAATTTTGATGTATAGAATACATACTGGGACATGCTTCACAGCTAGATACATTTGTCCCACAAGGACTGTGGACATTTAAAAGCCTAACTTGTTCTTTTGCCCAGACTAACTGCTCACAATTATCTCACTTTCACCTCAAAACAAGTTCAAACTAGCCTAAAGGTTTTTTGTAAATAGATCTTAAGTTTAAAATCTTACAGCTTTGTTCAGTCAGAGTTACAGATGTCCAACCAAGGTTGTGAATGATAGCATGCCAATTCTTTGCTTGCCAGTCTATTAACAATAGAACTTTGTCTCAAAGTCATCACTGGGCACTGTGCCACCCTCAAATCAGGTCACATTTTCATTTCTGTAAACTTGGACCCTTGTGTTGGCCTGACAATGACTCAATTCCCTCTCACTTGCCCTTAGAATGTGCTTTTGAACAATGAGAAGACAATTCTTGTAATTTCTTTGTCACTTCAAGGTGCCTGAGGGAGAAGAGTTTTGAGAATAGTAGGAGAAGAAGCTAGGAGAAGAAGTGAGGAAGAATTAGAGCTATGGCCATAGAACAATAAAGAAACTGATGCTGAAAATTATGTAGTGGAGAATTCAGATTATTTGCTAAGTTCCCACGTTTGTTTTAGCATTCTTTCTGGACCCTGAGAGTAAGGCTGGTACTGTGCTCAGGAGCCCTAGATACATAGTATATGTCATTCTTCACATTTTTGCTTTAAAAGAAAGATGGAAAAATGATCATTTTAACTAATTATTCATGAGAGAGGTCTCTGCAAACCTGCACAAAGTTGAGAGAAAAAAATGGTGAGATTCAAAGTGAACTAAGGTTTGTTCAGGCTTCTGAAACATGAAAAGAAAACTTTAGTATCAGGTTAAATTGTGCAGTGTGATGAAATCTATAGTGTGTTTTGAACATCCTTAAAATTAATATCTTACTGGTTGTAATTGACTCCTCCAAGTTCACAGTGTCTTAAACGCCTTTACATGTATGAAAGCAGGCATGGTTAAGGTTTGTTCCCTCTGTAGGGTATAAGTGAAGAACTCATCATGAAATTATTTCTCATAGTTGGTGGTTTTCTTGTTCATGTGTTTCTCTTAATGTTTGACTGGCTTTAATTTTCTTTTCTTTAAAATTATATCAGTAATATTGGTTAGAGACCTCCATAAATATCTTTCATTTAACTTAACACTGTATGTTTTTACTAGAGCAGTCACTTCCACATCACATCACAGAATGCCCAAGATTTTCATCCTCAACCCCAGCCCATACCAGAGTCAAGTGACTATGATAGCATCATCAGAAACTACAGTTAAAAAAATTTATTTCCTCCTTTGTGTCAGGTATCCATTCTTACTCATTTTTGTCTTTTATTTTAGGTAAATAAGAAGCATCCTTTTTACTGTGTCCCAGTGGCCTATGTTCTCATATCCATGTTTTCCTATGGCATACCCTGTTGAGGTTTCCTTTTGAAAACTCAACATTTTAAGATTGATTAACTAAATGTAGTGCCCAATTGTTCAGTGATGGCTTTTCAAAGGTTTTGATTGATTTTATCCAAGTTTAGTCCTTTTGGCTTCAGCTACCCTTAGTGAAGTGGAGCCCAAACATATTGGTAGTAAAAAAGAGAGGTCATAGTGACATGATTTCATTAAAATCTTTTCTTGTGATTTTTTCTGTTTTATTATTGATAATATTTTACTGTACCTAATTTATAAGTGAAATGTTTTAGATACATATGAGTGGAAAAAATCATTAGTAAACTTATGATTTTATGATGTATGCAATTTTAGACTTCTACTGAGGAGTCTTGAAATGTGTATTCTCAGAACACAGGAGCTCATTGTGCAAGTACACTACACTTGCAAACATACGTTCTGTGCATATTTGTCTATCTTTTCATGTTCTTAAATGAGTGTTAAACTGGGATGCTTTAAGAGCCCATAAATACAATTAACTATCCTTGATACGGCTTGAGTTCTTCCTCGTTCTCTTGCCCTTTGCTGTGAGAGAACCTGAAAAGATTGCCAGGTCAATGAGTTTGAGTGAGTAAACTCTTCTATCTTTTCAAATACTGTTTTAAAAATTAAAGATGAATAATTATTAGGAAATGACAGGGGCTATTTTCTCAAACAATTACCTGTCTGCAGATAAAAGGAAGCCATGAAAATCTAGTGATGTATTTCTGGGAGAAAAAGTTATGTTGTACACATTCCTGGTGGTGACATTTTGACTCATCCCTTGATCAATTGCTTCACACGTTATTCCCAGTCTCACAAGTGCTCATACCCCGAACTACATTCCAGCTCAAATTTCTTTCCTTAAAATTTTACTGGGGTAATGCAAAATCTGTTAAATTTTAAATAATATATCTAAAATAGAAAAAAGTACAATTAAATTTTATGAACTATATATTATGGGTATTTTAAAATCAACTGTATATGATTAATGGTTTTCAGTTCTTTCCTTATAAAACATAGACAGGATAAGCAAGCCAGCCCAGTAGACTGAGGAGCTTGCCACCAAATATGAGAAGTTGCCCTTAAGGCTTTAAATAGTTGACAGAAAGAAATGACTCCTATAAACTCTCCCCTGAATACACTTGCTTTGTGACTCTCTTATCCATAAACTAACAAACACACAATGAATAAACAAATAAATGAATGAACGAAAGAAATTTTAATTTTTAGAGAAGATAAACCATCACTATAAGGCATTATCTATCCACACCATTATCTTTAAGCACTGAAGGAAGTTTTGCTGGAAACTATAACATCCATCATCTCTAATAATTAGGAGAGATTCTTCCTGTATCTGATCTGATAGTGATGTTATATGCTATTTGCATGATGTTTATATGGACAATAAGGACAAAGGGCAATGTTTTTCTAAAGCACTGCTGAGCAAAGTCATTTTAATCTTCTTCCCTGAGGTTACCTTTGCATTTTAACTTTAGTAAGCTGATCTTTCTCCTTGAAAATGATTCAGTCACCTACATTCATGGTACCTTTAACCAACCACTCATCAGGATCTGTTGTGTTCTTATTAGACAACTTCTTATACTCTTTCTAAAGAGTTTTTAAAGATAGCATAGAAGAAGTCACACACATAAGCTCACAGGAAAATTGTTGCAATTCTGTTATAGATGGTATATATATGTACAGCGATAACTGTCATACATGTCAGTTGTTGATATTTTATTGTTGAATATATAGATTGAAACAACACACTGTCTATAAAACAAAGTGTACTGTGTGAAAAGTAGGTGAATCCACTTCATTACACAAACATTATTTTGTTGTGTATTATATGAGCATAAAAATTTGTCTTCCACTTACACTTGTTAGTAAGAAAAAAATCTGAGTTTTGATTAATTATGTAGTGCCACTTTGAATTCAATTGCCTTAATTTTCCATGGGGCCTTAACCTCCTTATATTAGCCAGTGTGCTTACATGGTTTTATACCTTCAATTAGCTTTGTTCAATTACATGAACCCTGCTATTAGAAAAGGCTAACTGTCATCCCATGCTGTAATTAAATCTTCTAAAACTAAGAGATAAGAAGCACCCTGGATCTGGTAGTGTCAATGATTTCTTGTGATATTTCCTAAGTAAAAATAAATAGACAGGTATTTTTAAATGATCAGAAAGCTTACTTGAAAAAATAGCAGTTCAGTCCCCATAATTTTTCTTTATTCCTAAACACTCATTCTGAATTGTAAAGACACTTCTGCTCAAATTATGGTAGGAAAGTTTGTACCCTTTAGCATACACTAAAATTGCCCTTCACATACAAAATGCATCAGATTATGTAAATGGTCTTTAATAAAATGGGCCTGTCCTTCATGCAACTTTGCTTATATTAACACAATTTTCCAACATTTTATGACAAATGTATTATATTTTGAAGCTTATTCTTTTATAGAATTATATTTATAGAGAAATTATAATTGAATCTCTACCTGCTATTTCACTTGAAAGGAATTCATTTATACAAAAATTGTTTTAATGCTAAAACCACTTAATCATTTAAAATTATCTGTGATTATAATCATTTTAAAATGTCTGTGACTATGTGTAAATGTGTAGACGTAAGAAGCACTTAAAAACTTTCACGTGCATGCGTGCACACAAACACACACACACACACAAACACAGTATACAGGGTACGTACATATGTACATATATATTAAATATTTAAAATTGTATGTGTCATAAAAGATTTAAAATAGTCTATCAATTGGTTTCTTCAATTTTCAGATTTTGAAAACCAATTAATTTTTTCTTTATCCCTCCCTCCCACCCTCCCTCCCATTCTCCCTCCTTCCCTCCCTCTTCTTTCTTTTTTTCTCTTTCTTTCTTTCTTTCTTTCTTTCTTTCTTTCTTTCTTTCTTTCTTTCTTTCTCTCTTCCTCTTTCTTCTTCCTCTCATCCATTCTTTTTTCTTTTTTTCCAACTTTTTTATTTGAATTAGAAACAGTATTGTTCTACATGACAATCCCAGTTCCCTTCTCCCATCAGTCCTCCCCTACCGCCCCCAACAAGTAAAACCTTATCTGTCACATATCCTTTCTGCTACCCCTGGATGATCAGACCTCCCATAGGGTGTCATCAGTGTCTATTGTATAATTTGGGATAGGGCCTAGGCCCACCCCTGTGTGTCTTGGCTCAGGGAGTATTCCTCTATATGGAATGGGCTCCCAAAGACCACACCTATGATAGGGAAAAATACTGGACTTCTACGGGACATCCTGTAGATTTCTGAGGTTTCCTCACAGAAACCCATGTTCCTGTTGGCTGGATCAGCCCCATGCTGGTATTCCAGGTATCAGACTGGGGAGCAAGAGTTCCCAGATGTTCAGGTCAGCTGTTTCTGTGGGTTTCACCAGCCTAGTCTGGACCTCTGTGCTCTTCAATGGTCCTTCTCTGCATCAGGGTTCTAGTTCAGTTCGGTGATTAGTTATGGGTGTCTGTTTCTACTTTGACCAGCTGCTGGATGAAGGCTATAGATTGGCATATAAGTCAGTCATCAATCTCATAATAGGGAAGGGCATTTAAGGTAGCCTCTCATCCATTGCTGAGATAGTTAGCTGGTATCATTATGTATATCTCCAGACATTTCCCTAGTGTCTGATTTCTCTGTAAACCGAAAATGTCTCACTCTATTATGATATCTCCATTCTTGTTATCATGTATTCTTCCCCTGATTCAAACTTTCTGCCACCCCTTGTCCTCAGAATCCCTCTTCTCCCATTCTCATTCTCCTAGCTCCCTCCACCCTCTTCCCATGGTCCCAATTTGCTCAACAGATCTTGAAACTCTCCCCTTCTCCAGGGGACCATGTATGTATGTCTCTCTTAGGGACCTTCTTATTTATTAGCTTCTTTGGCAATGTGGATTATAGGCTGGTAATCTTTACACAATGTCTAAAATCAACATATGAGTGAGGACCTACCATGTTTGTCTTTTTGTGATTGAGTTACCTCACTCAGAATGGTTTCTTCTACTTCCATCCATTTTCCTGCAAATTTCAAGATTCCATTGTTTTTTTTCTGCTGAGCAGTACACCATTGTTTAAAAGTACCACATTTTCTCTATCCATTTTTTTTGGTGAGGGGCACCTAGACTGCTTCCAGTTTCTGGCTATTACAAATTGTACTGCTATGAACATCTTTGAACCGATGTCCTTGTTGTATGAATGTGCTTCTTTTGGGTATATGCCTAAGAGTAGAATTGCTGGATCTTGTGGTAGACTGATTTCCATTTTCTTGAGGAGTCGCCGTACTAATTTCCAAAGTGGCTATAAGTTGGCACTCCCACCAGCAGTGGAGAAGTGTTCCCCTTTCTCCACATCCTCTCCAACATGAACTGTCATTGGTGTTTTTGATTTTGGCCATTCTGACAGGAGTAAGATGGTATCTCAGAGTTGTTTTGATTTGCATTTCCCTGATGGCTAAGGATGTTGAACACTCTCGTATGTGTCTTTCAGCCATTATAGATTCCTCTATTGAGAATTGTCTATTTAGTTCTGTAACCACTTTTTAATTGGGTTGTTTGGTGTTTTGGAGACTAGCTTCTTGAGTTCTTTGTATATTTTGGAGATCAGCCCTCTGCCAGATGTGCGGTTGGTGAATAACTTTTCCCAGTCTGTGAGCTGCCATTTTGTCTTGCTGACTGTCTCCTTTGCCTTACAGTAGCTTCTCAGTTTCAGGAGGTCACATTAATCAATTGTTGACCTCAGTGTCTGTGCTACTGGTGTAATGTTCAGGAAGTAGTCTCCTGTACCAATTAATTGAAGGGTATTTCCCACTTTGTCTTCTAATAGGATCAGTATAGCTGGATTTATGTTGAGATCTTTGATACATTTGGACTTAAGTTTTGTGAAAGATGATAGGCTTGGTTCTAACTGCAGTCTTCTACATGTCTGTAACCAGTTATGCCAGCACCATTTGTTGAAGATGTTGTCTTTGATCGGATTATTTGTCAAAAATCAGGTGTTCATAGGTGTGTGGGTTAATATCATGGTTTTCAATTCTATTCCATTGGTCTACCTGTCTATTTTAGTGCCAATACCAAGCTGTTTTCAGGACTATAGCTCTTTAATAGAGCTTGAAGTCAGGGATGGTGATGCCTCCAGAAGTTCCTTTATTGTACAATGATGTTTTGGCTATCCTGGGTCTTTTGTTTCTCCTTACAAAGTTGAGAATTTTTCTTTCAAGGTCTGTGAAGAATTGTTTTGGGATATTGATGGGGATTGCTTTGAATCTGTAGATTGCTTTGGCAATATTGACATTTTTACTATGTTGATCCTACCTATCCAAGAGCATGGGAGATCTTTCCATTTTTTTGGTATCTTTTTAATTTCTTTCTTTAGAGACTCAAAATTCTTATGGTACAGGTCTTTCACATTTTTGGTTAGTGTTACCCCAAGGTATTTTATGTTGTTTGTGGCAATTGTAAAGAGTGATGTTTCTCTGATTTCTTTCTCCACCAATGTGTCAGTATATAGTAGAGCTACATATTTTTTTAGTTAATCTTGTATCCAGCCATTTTGCTGAAGGTGTTTATCAGCTATAAGAGTTCCCTGGTAGAGCTTTTCTAGTCACTAATGTAGACTATCAAATCATCTGCAAATAGTGAGAGTTTGACTTTTTCCTTTCCGATTTGTATTCCCTTGAACTCCTTTTGTTGTCTTATTGCTCTAGCTAGAACTTCAAGGACAATATTGAAGAGGTATGGAGAGAGTGGACAGCCTTGTCTTTTCCTGGATTTTAGAGGAATTGGATCTAGTTTCTCTCCATTTAATTTGATGCTGGCTTTTAGCTTGCTGGGTATTGCTTTTATTGTGTTGAGTTATGTTCCTGTTTTCCCTTATTTCTCCAAGACCTTTATCATGAAGTGGTGTTGGATTTTGTCAAAGGCTTTTTCAACAACTATTGAGATGATCATGTGTTTTTTTTGTCTCAATCTGTTTATATGATGGATTACATTGATGGATTTTTGTAAGTTGAACCATCCTTGCATCTCTGGGATGAAGCCTACTTAATCGTGGTGGATGATTTCCCTGATATGATCTTGTATTCTATTTGCCAGGGTTTTATTGAGAATTTTTGCATCAATTTTCATGAGGGATATTGGTCTGTAGTTCTCTTTCTTAGTTGTATCTTTGTGTGGCTTGGGTATCAAGGTTGTTGTAGCCTCATAAAAAGAGTTTCGCAATGTCCCTTCTGCTTCTATTTTGTGGAACAATTTGAGAAGAAGTATTGGTATTAGCACTTCTTTGAATTTCTGGTAGAATTCTGCAGTGAATCCATCTGGCCCCAGGCTTTTTTTGTTTGGGAGACTTTTGATGAATACTTCTATTTCCTTAGAGATGATAGGTTTGTTTAAGTGGCTTATCTGTTCTTGTTTCAATTTTGGTAAGTGATAACTGTACAGAAAATTGTCCATTTAATTTAAATTTTCAATTTTGTGGGGTGCAGGTTTTCAAAGTATGACCTGAAGATTCTCTGGATTTCCTCAGTGTCTGTGGTTATGTCCCCTTTTAATTTCTGATTTTGTTAATTTGCATGATCTCTCTCTGCCTTTTGTTTAGTTTGGATAATGGTTTGTCTATCTTGCTGATTTTCTCAAAGAACCAACTCTTTGTTATATTGATCCTTTGAATTGTTTTCTTTGTTTTGACTTTATTGATTTCAGCCCTCAGTTTGATTATTTCCTGGCATCTGCTCCCCTGGGATGAATTTGCTTCCATTTTTCTAGAGCTTTCATCTGTGATGTCAAATATCTGGTGTGGCTGTTCTCTAGTTTCTTCATGTTAACACTTAGAGATATGAACTTTCCTTTTAGTACTGCTTTGAAAGTGTCCCATAAGTTTGGGTATGTTGTATCAACATTTTCATTGAATTCTAGGAAGTCTTTAATTTCTTTCTTTATTTCTTCCTTGACCCAGGAATGTTGCAATTGCATGTTGTTCAATTTCCATGATTTGCTAGGTTTTCTGCACTTTGATTTGTTTTTGATTTCTAAGTTTAAAGCATGGTGGTCTGATAAGACACAGGGGATTATTCCAATTTTTGTACCTGTTGAGGTTAGCTATGGTGCTGAGAATGTGGTTGTTTTTTGAGAATGTTCCATGTCATGTTGAAAGAAGGTATATTCTTTTGTGTTTGCATAAAAAGTTCTATAAATGTCTGTTAATGCCAATTGGGTCATAACTTCTGTTAGTTCCTTTGACTCTTTATTAAGTTTCTGTCTGGTGGTCCTGTCCAGTGGTGAGAGTGGGGTGTTGAAGTCTCCCACTATAACTGTGTGAGGCCATATTTGTTATTTGAATTTTAATAATGTTTCTTTTACAAATGTTGGTGCCTTAGTATTTGGGGCATAGATGTTTAGAATTGAGACTTCTTCCTGATGGATTTTTCCTTTGTTGAATATGAATTGACCTTCTTCATCACTTTTGATTGATTTTAGCTTGAAGTCTATCTTGTTAGATAGTAGGATAGCTACCTCAGCTGTTTCTTGGGTACATTTGTTTGGAGTATCTTATCCCAACCCTTTACTCTGAGGTAATGTCTGTCTTTGAATTCAAGGTGTGTTTCTTGTATGCAGCAGAAGGATGGATTCTGTCTTCATATCCAATCTGTTAGCCTGTGTCTTTTTATAGGCAAGTTAAGACCATTAATTTTGAGGGAAATTAAGGTCCATTGAGTGTTTATTGTTTGTTTTTGGTTTGTTGTTGGTACTGGTAATGTATGTGGATTTACCCTGCCTTTTATTTTGTAGAGTGGGGTTATCTATTGCCTATGTTTATGCGAGTTTAGTTAATTTCCTTAGGTTGGAGTTTTCCTTCCAGTACTTTCTGTAGGGCTGGATTAGTGGTTACATATTGTTTAAATCTGGTTTTGTCATGGAATATCTTGTTTTCTCCATTTATAGTGATTGAATGCTTTGCTGGGTATAGTAGTCTGGGCTGGCATCAATGTTCTCTCAGAGTTGGTAGAATATCTATCCAGGTCCTTCTAGATTTTAGAGTTTCCATGGAGAAGTCTGGTGTAATTCTGATAGGTTTGCCTTTATATGTTACTTGGCCTTTTACCCTTGCTGCTTTTAATATTTTTTCTTTATTCTGTACGTTTGGTCTTTTAATTATTATGTGACCAGGGGACTTTCTTTTGTGGTCCACTCTATTTGGTGTTCTGCAGGCTTCTTGTACTTTCATTGGCACGTCTTTCTTTAGATTGGAAAAGTTTTGTTCTATGATTTTGTTGAATATGTTTTCTGCACCTTTGAGTTGGGTTTCTTCACCTTCTTCTATACCTATTATCCTTAGGTTTGGTCTTTTCAGGGTGTCCTATATTTCTTGGACATTTTGTGTTATGGATTTGTTAGACTTCGGATTTTCTTTGCTTCACGAGTTTATTTCCTCTAGTTTGTCTTCATTGTCTGATATTCTGTCTTCCATCTTGTATTCTATTGGTTATGCTTGCTTCTGTGGTTCCTGATTGTTTACTCAGCCTTTCCACTTCCAGCATTCCCTCAGTTTGTGTTTTCTTTATTGTCTCTATGATAGTTTTCAGGTCTTGAATTGTTTCCTTCAGGATTTATTTGTATTTTCTTGGCTTTTTTGGCTTTCCTTGATTTCTTGCATCTTTTGGTTTGTCTTTTCTTCCATTTCTCTGAAGGATTTTCTGATTTCCTCTCTTAGGTTCTTAATCATCTGAATGAAGTTGTTTTTAAGGTTGCTATCTTCTGCTTCTTCTGTGGTGGGATGTTCATGCCTTGCTGTTGTAGAGTGCCTAGACCCTGGTGGTGTCATATTGGTTTTCCTGTTTTTGGATGTGTTCTTATATTGTTTTGTTCCAGTGGGTACAGTTGGTGTCACTTCCTTTCCTGGTGTGTATGGGTCCGGCATTCTCTTCGGATGTGTGCAATTGACTTTTATACTCTGATGGGTTCAAGTTGGGTGCAGGCAGGTCTGAGGCACTTGCTCTCCAGGTGGGTAAGAGCAGCACTAGTGCAGAGATGTCAGCAGACCCTGGTTTGCCAGGGACCGATTCAGTGTGCCTGCAGATCCTGGGGCAGGATTTGCCAGGGTAGGCAGGAGGAAGTTGGGCTCAATGTAGGGGCCAAATCAGCTCACCTCTGCACTCTGTGGTGGCTGGAATAGCCCAGCGATCTCAGCAGAGTCACATCCCAGGGTCCTCAGGGACCGATTCAGCTCCCTGTAGACCCCAGGGTGGGATTTGCCAGGGTGGGCAGGCGGAAGTTGGGCCCAAGGCAGGGGCTGAAGCAGCTCACCTCTGCACTCTCTGTACTCTGTCGGGGCCAGGAATAGCCCAGCAATCTCAGTAGAGTCAGGATCTCAGGGTCCTCAGGGACCAATTCTTTTTTTTTTTTTTTCAGATTAAGTGTAACAGTCATGGCTGTTCCAGAACTCACTTTCTAGACAAGGCTGCCCTCAAATTCACAGAAACCCACCTGCCTCTGTCTTCCAAAGTGTTGGTTTAAAGGCATGTTTTTCTTTAGGCTAAAATGTGTCTTCTACAGTTGGAGATCTCACAGAAATATTATTATATTACTAATTAACTTTCATCTGATATATTGTCCAGTATAAATAGTGAATTTTTCATGAAAATAATCACAATATATTTATAAAATAAGGGCATATACTCCAGAAGTCTAACTGACATAGAAAGTAAGAGTTTGAAATGTTACTCACTCAATAATTATTTTAAAATTATTTGATAATACCTCTTATTTCTTCCATATCTATGCAGTTGTTCTAGTTGATTTTTATTTTATTCTAATCAAGACAAAAACCTAGATACCTCACTTGAATATTGAATTCACTTTCATGTGGTTGTTGAAGACTCGAAAGCAAGGATGGGATTTTAGAGCAAACAGAATTCAAGAGTAGAGGTGCTTTGATTATGATGGCAGAAGTTCCCCAAGATTGGAAATAAGTACAGATAACAAATTCATGGACAAGAACTAAACTGAAAAGAAATATGCACCCCCCCACACACCATACACGGAACTCCATACACACACACATACAGACACACACACACACACACACACACACAAATTCTCCCAATATAAATGCTAATTAGACTCACTAGGTGAATGCAGGTAGATAATATTTAGAGACAAAAAAACTTTGTATTGTTTTCTGTGGCACAATGACCTTTCAAAGTAGACCCTAAGGTGCTAGACAGAGTGCTCAGTAAGAAATATGTTCACTTGCAGAGTTACAAGGACTAGCATTCAGATCTCTAATACATAAAAAAGCAGGGCTTGGCATATAACACCTGTAATCACAGTGTCTGCCCCAATAACACTAGCAGACCTCTTTTTCTTTTCAGCACAAGTATTATTTCACTTGACAAAAGTATATCCTGATTTATATAAAATGTGTATTTTACTGTGATCTAAAAAAAGCTCACTTATTTAAATGCTATAAAATATGATTTTGAAATACTCTTTTTTATGTTATTAAATGACCAAAGCTCAGACTATCATTTATGAGAGCTACAAATTGGTGTTAAAATATATTCATTTACTCCTAATTACTGTGATCACCATGATTTCCACATGGTTAATTTTAAAAGTAGAAAATGCAAACTCACTCTAGCTATTTTAATCAGTATGTGTCTGGAAGACACAGTATGCTGTCTACACTTATCAGTTCATGCTCTCTAGGTTTTCTTGAAAACAGGAACCACATTTTACTGAGGAATCAGTTGATGCTGCTGCAATCCACTGTAGTGAGATACCTTCCAACCTAAGAATACTTTTCTACATTTGTAGAAATATTTTAGACTGATTCAAAAATTCATTCAGGAAATTTTCTCATTTAATTAACACAGAGTTTGTATTAATAATGTTGAAAATTTCTAAGCCCTCATTATATTTCTGTTCTCATTGTATTCTACCAAGAATAGAAAACAACAAAATCTATTTATATTTCACAACCTTATACTTAGGGACACTAAATGAAATTTGTCAGGTTTCTATGAGGGAAAGATTCTACAATGTGTGTATAGCTTAGGAAACCAGGAAATTTGGAACTCTCCTTTATTCTGTATTATTTCATGTTGAAAATTACAGTAATTTGGGGGTGAGTGGTGTGTGGGTGTGTTTGTGTGTGTGTTTGAGTCTATGAATTTGTGTCTACATGTTTGTGTGTATGTGTGTTTGTGTTTTTCTGTATGTATGACTACTAGTGTCTCTGTTTATGTGAATGAGCGTGTGAATATTTGTGTCTGTGTGTTTGTGTGTATTTGTGTGTGTGTGTGTGTGTGTGTGTGTGTGTGTCTGTGTATGTGCATATGGATCAGAAGTGTTACAGTTCAAAAGGAATAGTTAGAGAACAACATTCAAGAAATGGTTCACTCCTTCTTGTGAATAAATCTGAGGGTATCAAGACTGACAGCAAGCTGAGCTATCTCAGACTCCTTTCTTGTATTTTAGGGTTCCAAGAACATTGGGAAGGATATGGGCAGATGATTGATGAGGCTTAATTTATATTTGCAACAGAACTACTCTGGCCACTTTGTTAAAGATGCATTAATAAGAACAGATGAGAACAAGTAGAGAGAGTCTCTGTTTATCATAGGAATAAAAACAGAGCAGGCATATGGGAAGCATTGAATCCTAGATATTTTTTAAAATCAATATCAATGTGGTTGGTGAAAAGACAATATATGAGTTATTAGAATAAAATCATGGACAGTTCTGAGTTCTTCTGTTAGTACAATTCAAAACTGGAGTCACAGTTGGTTGAAACAGAAGTAATATAAAAATGATGGTAGGATCATCACTAGCAGAACAGTTGACCCATATAAAATTTGGTATTATTAGGAGCAGAGATCTGAAATGGCTGAAAGACACTTAAGAAAGTGCTCAAAATCCTTGGCCATCAGAGAAATGCAACTCAAAACAACTCTGAGATACAACCTCACACCTGTCAGAATGCCTAAAATCAAAAATACCAACGACAACCTATGCTGGAGAGGTTGCGGAGAAGAAGGAACACTCCTCCATTGCTGGTAGGAGTGTGAACTTGTAAGACCACTTTGGAAATCAGTATGGCGGTGCTCAGAAAAATGGGAATCAATCTACCTCAAGATCCAGCCATTCCTCTCTTGGGTATATACCCAAATACTGCATGTCCATACAACAAGGACATATGTTCAACCATGTTCATAGCAGCATTGTTTGTAATAGCCAGAACCTGGAAGCAACCTAGATGCCCCTCAACTGAAGAATGGAAAGAGAAAATGTGGTACATTTATACAATGGAGTACTACTCAGCAGAAAAATGCAATGGAATCTTGAAATTCACAGGCAAATGGATGGAACTAGAAGAAACCATCCTGAGTGAGGTAACCCAATCACAAAAAGACAAATATGGTATGTACTCACTCATATATGATTTTTAGACATAGAGCAAAGGTTTACTAGCCTATCATCCTCTTCCCCAAAGAAACTAGAAATCATGAATGACTCTAAGGGATAAATGGACCCCAAGAATGGGAAGTGGCATGAACTCCCGAGTTAATTGAGAGCATGAGGGTAGGGGAGTGGGTGCTGCCACAATAAGAGCACAAGAAGAAGAGGAGAGGAGAAGAAATGGAGGAGCAGATATATTGAGTTGGGGGAAGAATAGAGGAGAGAGAGCAGGATGAGAGATACCATATCAGAGGGAGCCACTATAGGTCTGAGAAGAGATCTGGAACTAGAAAGATCTCCAGAGACCTACAAGGATGACACGATCTGACAGTCCGGGCAGTGGAGGAGAGGATGGCCTAGAAGCCCTTCCCCTAGAATGAGATTGATGACTACTCTCTATGCTATCCTTGAGTCCTCATCTAGTGGCTGATGGAAGCAGAGACAGACATCCACAGAAATACACTGAGCTGAAATCTGGAACCTAGTTGAAGAGAGGGAGGAATGAAGAATAAAGGGGTCTGTACCAGGTTGGAGAAACCCACAGAAACAGTTGGCCTGAAAAAGGGAAAACATATCAACCCCAGACGCTCTTTGGGAGGCCATTACGGGACTAATCCAGCCCCCTGATCCATGGATGCCAATGGGGAGGCCCCTGCACCTGGGAGCCTCTGGAGATGGACTGGCGTTTTGCCCTGGTGTGTGTTGGGGGACTTCGAGAGCACACCCCACTTGAAGGGATGCACTCTGTCTCTGAACACATGGGGAGGGACCTAGGCCCAGCACAGGAAGATTTGGTGCACTTTCTGGATCCCCTGTTGGGGGCCCTACCCTGCCTGGGGAGTGGTGGGTGGATGGGGTGGGGGGTAGGTTGGAGGTTGGAGGTGGGGGAGAAAGAATGGGGGTGAGGGGAGGGAGAAGGAGAGGGGAATTACATGTGAAACAAGCCTGTTCCCTAACTTGAATTAATAATAATAATAATAATAATAATAATAATAATAATAATAAAAAGAGAAAAAAATAAAAAAAATACAAAAGGAAAAGGAAAGTCAATGTCGTGAATAAGGATATTTAAAACTATTATATTAAAAATATCACAGGTCAAGTGTTTACAGCTAGGAAACACAGATCTGCGGGATGCATCTTAGCATTTTAAGAACAGAAATCAGTGGGAGTAATGGAGAATAATCCAAGAAAGCCTGAAAATGAATGGCTTCATTAAGTGTGGTGATTCATGTATAATCCTAGCATTCAGGAGCCTGAGTCAGTAGGATTGCTAGGAGTACTAGGCCAGCCAGGTCTACATATCATGATTCTGTCTTGAAGAGCGAAAGAGGAATCATCTTCATGGCAGGAGAACACATGCATGATGGGATATTGGATGTTGGTAAAAAATGATTTTGCATGAGGAAGTCATCAGTGCTATAAAACTTAGTTGCCTCTTTAATAAGATGAGAGATTGAATTGTTTAGTCCCATGGAGATTGATAATAGGAGAAGTCTTCTGGTATCATGTGGAATTGGCAATCAAAGTGTCCTAACTTCAAGGGTAACCCACTGGAGGGACATTAGAGACACAGGAAATGTATTATAATTTTTGATGATTTATTGTAATAGAGAAACATAGTAGTTCCAAAAATAATTAGGTTCACAATAGAAAAAAAAGATATATTTGGGGAGGGTTTTACTCTTATTTGAAATAAAGTAGATGTAAATTATTTACTGTTGGAAAAGACCATGCAGATATAACATAATATTATGCAGAAGATATTAATGCCTTAGCTACTGGAAATGGTTCATTAAAATAAAAGGACAGATGGGTTAATATCAGCACAGCAAATGGTAAATGTGATGAGGAAAGTTTTAAATCTTCAGTTTCGTTTTCCCACTGAACAGGAAACAAGGTAAACAATGAGAAAGATAATAGGAGAGAGAAATCTTCTGCTAGAATATATAGTGTCATTTAAAATTGTTTGTTAATAACACTGGAACATTGACTGCATGGGGGGATGCAGCCTCAACTTTTGAGCCTTCAGTGAGATATTTATTTTTTAAAAATGATTTTACTATTACTTTGAGATTTTTAGTTATGAGCTATAAGGAAATCATGGTTTGAAGCAGGTACACTATGAGCAAGTTGTTATTTCTTTGTTTATTTTGTTTTTTTTTTAAGACAGGGTTTCTCTGTGGCTTTGGAGGATGTCATGGAACTAGCTCTTGTAGACCAGGCTGGTCTCTGCCTCTCGAGTGCTGGGATTAAAGGTGTTTGCCACCACCAGCCAATCAAGTTGTTAGTTCTAAGAATCTGTCTTCCTTTGAGTTACAAGAATTAGATGTAGTACTTACAAATAAACAAGGAAAATAGACCTCTTAATACAAACAAGCAGATTTTCATGCTTACCTAGTACAGGAGGTAAGAGAAGCATAGGACAGTCCACTCTCGGCTTTTACACCCAATGACTGGAGTTTCAATAGACTTCAAGGTGGAAAAGGGCAACTTTAGAGAAGGCAGAGATCTGCTAATCAAGCATGTTGTACAACCAAAGGTGTGGGAGTCATATCAAATATCAAGTCAAGAGAGGTGTAATTGTAGTTGTGGGAGGGGAATTGAAATTGTGTATGAAGTGGTGAACACCAAATAGTGGTGGTATGTGACTGGGAGATACTGTGACTGTGTTTTGTGACACAACAAACATCCTGAACATGGTTGGAGATATGGCAAGGACATGACACAGAAGCTTGACACAATTGAGGGGAAGTGTGAATGACAATTTCTAGGTTTGATATGACATTGAGTGAACAAGTCTCAAAATCACAGCAAGTGTTGAGGTGCAGAACATCTGCTAGAGAGAACAATTTTTATAAAAATCCAGATCTAGATGCATACTGACCTAGATAAATACAACCAATTCAAAAAGTTGCCATCAAATTCTGAAAATGCATTTTCTATCTTATGTGCAGATTTTATACTCGTTTACACCTTTATCTTTAATTTATGCTATTATTTTCTTTATCTTTATTCATTTTCTTCTTAGAATGGATTTATCTATTTTAATTCTTCAATAAATACCTCATTTTTTCCATCTTTGCATTCTATCAGTTATACTACTATCCTATTCTCTTAAAATATTCTATGTACAGCTTGCTGAACTTTCTAACTTCTCAAGAAAATCAATTTACCCAGAATAGGTGCAGGGCCCAATCTCCAGATTGCTGCCATTGTTGATGGAAAGAGCCAGCTCAGGTCCCCAAGGCCAGCTCTCCCACCTGCTTAAGGTGAAAAGGAGTAGGATGAGGGGAACATTTTCCCTCAACTTTGTTACTGTATAACATACAAGGGAGGGAGTGGGGGAAGCTTTCCTTCTCTGTCACACATATGACCAGCTCTCCTGTGCCCTGAACAACAAAGTAAGTTCTAGAGTGCTGCCCAGGCATGGTGCAGGCCATGGTCTCCTGAACGGTCCTGCTGGTACCAATTCTCCTACTACTGTGAGCTCAAAGCCAGATCTTCTATCCACCACATGCTCCAAGGGTTGGGGAGAGGACAGGTCATGTCTCCCTCATGTTTCCTCAATGAGACAGGTGTGAAGTAAGATGGTATCTCCCATGCATGTTGAGGGACTTGATAGTCTGTTCCCTGTCAAGTCAAGAGGGTCAACTCTACTGTGCTGCCTGATCCAGCTTCAGGACCCTCTCTTCAGAATCCTACAGTTAATGAGAGGTAGGGCCAGTTCTCACTAATGCTGCCCTGCACAACCTTGCCTGGCCAAAACAGTAGAGCTGAACACAAGGCCATGAAAGCAGGAGATCTGACCCAGCTTCTTGCTGCTTGCTAGATCAGGTGAGCTAGCAAAGGCAGTGCTGTAGAGTTGGCCCTGGTGATGAAGAGGGGAAGCTGGCAGGCTGATCAACCCAGATACTATGCAGGCTCAGAAGCTGGACTATGAGTTAGCCCACATCAACATTCACTTCTATGAAATGCTGGAACATGTGAGGAGGCCAGACCTGCAGCTCCAAAGCTACAAGATCTCTATGACACAGGGTAACAATAAGATATTTGAGAGGAGGCCCAGTGAGGTCCCAGTATCTATAGTGTAACAGAAGTCAGAGGCCTCAAATCAGACCAATGACTCATTGCAAAGAATATTGAACAAGTAAAGATGTATGAACTAAGCGGTAAAATGTGGAAATCAGTAGGCCACACTAAAGCTTCCACCCCAATATTTTGTCTTTTGTTTTCTAAGTTGTTTGTTTGTTTTATTTTTATTTTTAAATTTTTTTTTTGTTTGGGGGCAGAGGTTGTAAGGGTAGAGGGCAGAAATGAGGGGACAGGAAGATGAGTGGGAACTGGATGCATAACGTGAAATCCACAAAGAACCAAAAAAGTATATTATAAAAAAGAATATGCATTTTACATAAGTTTACATTGGTCTTATATCATTTTTAAGAATTTCTTTTCCTGAAGATGTATTTATGGTTCTGAGATACTCATTCAAAACTTATCTTTTTTTAAACAAAGCTTGTATGCATTCTTAAACTTACCTGCATAGTAAATGTATATACTTATAAATTAGCATTTTAATAATTACTGAAAATTTGGACAGTATTAAATTTCAGAAGTCATTCTATTTATTTGATTTATTGAATGTTCAACATTTGTATAGCTATTGTATGATTTGAAGTGGCAAGAAATTCTCTAATATCTACAGTTGTAAAAGTCAGCATTTATATAAGTGTGCTTTTTTGCACTCATTTACTTCCTTGCTGAATATAATTTGTAGTCTAGTGACATATAATTATCACTTCCAGGAAGTAAAAATAGTGATAGTAATAGCTAAATATCATTATATAGACAGTTTAAATCCCCTAAATATAAACATTTGATACAATATTAAATATACAGAAACTACTGAATCACAAACTACTTTCCAGTCTATGTCTGAAGGAAACTTCCTGGACTTTTCTGTTTTTGGAAACCTAACTCCTATTAATTTCAAATGAATTTGTTTTTAAATACCCCAAGATGTGCCTAGATTATTTCATACTTTTTTTCTCAAATTATTTTTATGTGTCTTCCAGATTGTCTGCTGACTCATTATTAAGTTAGTCTCTGTTTATGGGCAAATTTCTATTGAATTACATAAAAGGAATAGTGTATGAAACAGACCCAAGATAATCTCATTTTGAAAAATAAACTGCATATTTTCGGGGCTGACTAGACTTTTAAAATTCTGAGTTTTATCAATTGCATTGTCTGCAAGTTGAAGAAATTATATTACAAGGAAGCCAGTAGCAATTATGTTTTCATAAGTATTATATATTGAGTACTGCTTCAAAAGTGGCAGGCCACTAAGGATAGCCAAAGTTAAGAGGGATTTTATATGAACTTAACATTGTCTCACATTCTTTAAATTATTTGTTGCATCACAAATGCATAAAATAAACTGTGTTTTTGCTTAAATTATTATTACCTTGAGAAAATGAAGCCACTATGTTTGAGTCTTATGTTAAAAGTATTTAAAGGTGGTTATGAAAATCAAAAGTTGTAAAATCAGATGCTGGAAGAACCTCAACCTCATTCACCTCATTCAGTTACTTTATTGTTTATCATATTTACTCAGTCTCACTACTTAGCCAACAGTTAGTTTTCCACAAATTAAAATATGACTTTATATCTTAGGAAAGTACAAGGCTTTAAACTTGATTGCCATGCAGGCTGGAGAGATGGCTCAGAGGTTAATAGCACGGACTGTTCTTACAGAGGACCAGAGTCAAATTTCTTCCACTCACAAGGCAACTCACAGCTGTCTGTTTGTAACTCCAGTTCCAGGGGACCTGACACATATGGCAAAACACCAATCCACATAAAAATAAATTAATTTAAAATTTAAAAAATTTGTTTGCCATGCAAGCTATTTTAGATTTTTAAATGGTTTAAAAAGATTATGATTGTATACATATGCATATGATGTATATTATATATGTCAGCACCTATCTATGCTGGATTGTATGTGGTTTTCTTCAGAGTCAAAAGAAAGAATCATATCCTCTAGGATTTGGATTATAGACATTTGTTTGTCTGCCCAATATAGGTGTTGGAAGCTGAGCTCACTTTTCTATAAGAAAAACAAGTACTCTTGATTGCTAAGCCCTCTCTCCAGCCTGAAGATACTTTAGATTAGGGCTGTACTATCCTTTCTAATCGGTGTATTACATCTGATTCTCCACACCAGTCATATCCCATATCCCTTTATAAAAGAGTTGGAAATCACATGAATACTCATATTTTGTGTTATTCTATCTTGATATGTCCTTTCTAGGAATTCATTCACATTCAAAGTTTCCCCCTTTACTTCCACATTGAGTCACTGCAGTTTTTCTTGGTTTCCCTGACCTCAATGGGTACAAATGTTCTTACTTACTCTATAATCCTGTAATACACATTTACATTTCCCAAGGTAATAATTCTCTATTTCTCTGAAAGGTTTTGAAGAGATGCTATAGATTTTTTAATATCTCTGCACAAAATTAATGTACACTAAACTACCAAAAGAGTAAGAAAACATCATTTGCATACTTATCAGTAGTTAATTTAAAATTATACAGAACCTGGTCAAAAATATATCTCCTAAATACTATATATTAGGAAGTACCATAAAACTATTTGATTAGATTTGTGCATTTTATTGAATGCTTTAGAAATACACACTGTTTCTGCAGAATCGAACACCCACAGCTAAACAATGAGCCAAACTCCCGGAATCCAGTTGCAGAGAGGGAGGAGTGAAGATCAAAGGGGTCAAGACCAGGCTTGAGAAACCCACAGAAACAGCTGACCTGTACAAGAGGGAGTGCATGGACCCCAGACTGATGGCTGGGAAACCAGTGTAGGACCAACCCAGACCCCCTGAATATAGGTGTTGGGTAGGAGACCTGGGCAGTCTATGGGGCCTCTGGTAGTGGATCAGTATTTATCCCTAGTGTTTGATTGGATGTGGGAGTCCATTCCACATAGAGGGATACTCTCTCAGCCTTGACACACTGGGGAGGGGCTAGGCCCTGCTACAAATGATGTGACAAACTTGGAAGAATCCCCCATGGAAGGCCTCAGCCTCCCTGGAGAACAGAAGGGGGATAGGATAGGGGGTTGGTGAGGGACAGGGGAGGAGGCAAGGGAGGGGGAACTGGGATTGACATGTGAAACAAGTTTGTTTCTAATTTAAATAATAAGAGAGGAGAAAAAAGAAATACACACTGTCTGGAATAAATCTACTTAAAGCAATGAGGTAATTCTTATGCTTGGAGAAATATTTCATAATCACAAGAACAACACATTATGGAGGGAGTAAAATAGAGAAAGAAATTTTTATGAGCATCAAGAATTAAAAGGAATTCAGAGAAACTCAAATAAATGGAGTGAATCTATATAAAAGAATCAGCAATCTATGTCAAAGTAAGTATCTAATACTAATCCGTTTTCATCTATGATTACATTTAAAATGATGAAAACTATTTATCATTTAAAAATAATGACACAAACAGTAATATTATTCTAACTGAGGTCATTGTTTTCAAATTGTTCTTGATTAACTACGGTGAGGACCATTTGCAGACACCACAACAATCAATTCATTTGACACCAGGTATAAGTGCTTGAAAGTATTTGATGATTCATTCTAATATATATTTAAATTGTAGCAGGATTTAATGTTATTGCAGAGAACAGAAATGACATTTCTTTTCTGTAATATTTTATATTCCGTGTCCTACAAACACATGATGCAACTTACTAAGAAAAACTCTCAGTTACTTAGGCGATCCAGTGACAATCACTTTTCCCCAGTATTACTTCATTGGCTTTGCTTTTGAAAAAAGACTTGAATTTTTTTTATTTTTCCCATTTCACCATGCCTTATAAAATTAATATCTGATGGCCTTTGAGAAATAGCAAATATTGACTCATTATTATTCAAACACTGGACAAGTCCCCCTTTTTCTATTTCCTTGTCTTCCTTTGCCTTTTCTTACTTTCCTTCTCGTCCTTCCCTATTCCCCTTCCTATGCCTTCCCTTTCCTTCCTTTCATCTCTCTTCATTCATTTCTACATTAGTTTCTTCTGTCCTTCACTCATGTCATCAGAGACATGCTGAACAAATAGTTTAGGATTCAGTTATGTATACAAAAAATTTGAAGGCTATAAGATGGCATGTGGCTATCCTGGGTCTTTTGTTTCTCCATATAAAGTTGAGAATTGTTCTTTCAAGGTCTGTGAAGAATTGTGTTGGGATTTTGATGGGGATTGCATTGAATCTGTAGATTGCTTTTGGCAAGATTGCCATTTTTACTATGTTGATTCTGTCTATCCAAGAGCATGGGAGATCTTTCCATTTTCTGGTATCTTCTTTTCTTTCTTTTTTAGAGACTCAAAATTCTTACGGTACAGGTCTTTCACTTTTTTGGTTAGTGTTAGCCCAAGGTATTTTATGTTCTTTGTGGCAATTGTAAAGGTGATGTCTCTTTGATTTCTTTCTCCACCAATGTGTCATCTGTATATAGTAAGGCTACAGATTTTTGAGTTAATCTTGTATCCTGCCACTTTGCTGAAGGGGTTTATCAGCTGTAGGAGTTCCGTGGTAGTTTTTCAGGTCACTTATGTAGACTATCATAATCATCATCGATGAATTCAACCTCTATTGTAGAGCTATAGTCCTGAAAACAGCTTGGTATTGGCACAAAAATAGACAAGTAGACCAATGGAATAGAGTTGAAACCCTGATATTAACCCACACACCTATGAACACCTGATTTTTGACAAACAATTCAAATATATACACTGCAACAAAGGGAACATCTTCAACAAATGGTGCTGGCATAACTGGATTCAAACATTTAGAAGACAACAGATAGACCCAAGCCTTTCGCCCTGCACAAAACTTAAGTCAAAATGGATCAAAGACCTCAATATAAACCCAGCCACACTGAACCAACTAGAAGATAAAGTGGGAAATACCCTTGAATTAATTGGTACAGAAGACCGCTTCCTGAACATAACACCAGTAGCACAGACACTGAGATCAACAGTTAATAAATGGGACCTCCTGAAACTGAGAAGCTTCTGTAAGGCAAAGGATACAGTCAGCAAGATAAAACGGCAACCCACAGACTGGGAAAAGATATTCACCAACCCCAAATCTGACAGAGGGGTGATCTCTAAAATATACAAAGTACTCAAGAAGCTAGTCTCCAAAACACCAAACAATCCAATTAGAAAGTGGGGTATAGAACTAAATAGACAATTCTCAATAGAGGAATTTAAAATGGCTGAAAGACACATAGGAAAGTGTTTAACATCCTTAGCCATCAGGGAAATGCAAATCAAAACAACTCTGAGATACCATCTTACTCCTGTCAGAATGGCTAAAATAAAAAACGCCAATGACAGTTTATGCTGGAGAGGATGTGGAGAAAGGGGAACACTTCTCCACTGCTGGTAGGAGTGCCAACTTGTACAGCCACTTTGGAAATTAGTATGGCGACTCCTCAAGAAAATGGGAATCAGTCTACCACAAGATCCAGAAATTCCACTCCTAGGCATATACCCAAAAGAAGCATATTCATACAACAAAGACATCTGTTCAACGATGTTCATAGCATAACTATTTGTAATAGCCAGAAACTGATGCCCCTCAAGTGAAGAAGAGATAGAGAAAATGTGGTAAGTTTACACAATGGAGTATTCAGCAGAAAAAAAAAAAACAATGGAATCTTGAAATTTGTAGGAAAATGGATGGAACTCAAAGAAACCATTCTTATCGAGGTAACACAATCACAAAAATACAAACATGATATGTACTCACTCATATGTGGATTTTAAACATAGAGTAAGGGATTACCAGCCTATAATAATCCACACTACCAGAGAAACTAGTAAACAAGGAGGACCCTAAAAGAGACAAACTTTGTTCCCTGGAGAAGGAGAAAGGGTCAAGATCCCCTAAGCAAATTGAGAGCATGGGAAGGGGGGAGCTACTAGAATGAGAATGGAAGAAGTGTGAAGATGCAGAGTGCATGAGGGAGCAGAAAGGTTGATCAGGGGAAGAATAGAAGAAAGGATATGTGATAGGTAGGGTTTTAGTTGCAGGAGTGGTAAGGGAGGAGGGGAGGAAGAAGGGAACTGGCATTGTCATCTAATTCGATCGTGTTTGTAACTCAAATAAAACAAAAAAGAAAAAAGATGGCATATGAATTAGTCACCAATCTCATTATAAGGAGAGGGCATTTAAGGTAGCCTCCCCTCTGTTGCTTAGATTATTAATTGGTGTCATCTTTGTAACTCTCCAGGCATTTCCCTAGTGCCTGATTTCTCTTTGAACTTTTAATATTTTGTAATTTTCTTGTCCTTATTGACCACATCTCTTCACCAGCATAAGCATATAGGATGGCAATTTAAACTAGTCATCCATTAGCTGATGGAAGCAGGTGGAGACACCCACAGCCAAGCACTGAGCCAGTTGTAGAGAGAAAGGAGTGATGAGCAAAGTGGTCAAGACCATACTCAAGAAACCCTCAGAAACAGTTGACCTGAGCAAGTGGAGGTTCATGGACTCCAGTGCAACAGCTGGGGAACCAGCATAGGAACGAACCAGGCCCCTTGAATGTGGGTGTCATTTGGGGTGCCTGAGCAGTCTATGGGTCCTCTGGCAGTGTAACCATATTTATTCCTAATGCAGTAATGGTTTTTGTAAATCTGTTCCCTATGGAGGGATACTCTTTCATCCTAGATATACAGAAGAGGACCCTGTCCCAAATGATGTCTCAGACTTTGATGATTGCCTCATGAAAGGCCTCACCCTCCCTGGGGAGTGGATTGGGGCATGGGATGGGGAGTTGGTGGGAGGCATAAGAGGACAGGAGAAAGGGGGAACCAGGGTTGGTATGTCAAATAAGATTGTTTATAATTTAAATAAAAATTCATTTAAAGAAAGAAGGAAAATTTGTAAAGGCTTCTGAATTATTAGCTGGGAAGGTGAGATTGCTCTATGAACAAAGAGCTATTAAACAACAATGAAGTGAGAGGACAGGAATATTTTATTTTATTTTGATTATATGTGTAAATGTGTTTTAAAATAAGTCATGAATGTATAGAGGCACAGACAACATGCCAATTGTGGATTGTGAAGAAGTAATTATAAAAATTTTAGCTCAAAAATTCTGCAGAGCACAACCACTTTTGTATATTCAAATTTTGTATTTAATTGCACACACATCTTTATAGTGAAACACTCAGAGTTTTAATGGTATTTCAGTTTATCTTCATCACACTGTCAGTCCTGCATAGCACATTCAGGAATCTCCACTTGTGAGGCAGGTATTATAACACTGAATGAGTACTAGAAGAAGTGTTCACTGGCCTCTATTACATGTATTCTGCCACCTGAACCTGCAATTATTTAAGTAAATGTAAGCAAAGTGACCCGCAAATTATGGTACATTAGAGACGAATCCCAAATATGCTATTCCTGCAGTAAGACTACATCCTTCCTGATCAACTCTATTAAGCTCCTTTCTAAGTGGAGAAGAATTTATCCCACAGTATTATAGAAGAAACCCTATTTATTAAGTCAGAATCATCTCACCATGATCTTCAAGGGAGAATATATAAAAGTTCAGAATGGAATCATCTTTGTCATGAAATAATATTGTAATAAAAAGCCAGCTTTGTATAACAAGAAGGTGCATATATGACACAGAGTTTTGCAATTATTTTTCCTTACACATGAAAAATAAATATTTGCACACTTTAACTTGTTTATACAAAGCATCCAGTCAAAACAATGGAATATAACTAAAAAGAGAAAATTGGCATGAAAAGTGAACTCATCCTTGAGTGGACAAGACAATGTGACTCTTACAGACAATGAACTGGAGGTAGAATTTCCATGCCTTTAGAGAGAACTTGGCTGAAAAAACTTTAGACTCCAACTATGAGAACCAATAAGAAAAATATGTCTTTCCTTATAAAGTTATTTGTTTTAGTCATTGTTTCATAGTAAAAACAAAAGCAATTCATGAAATTGATTGTATTATATTTCACATTCTAAGGATATTTCTCTTATTCACCAAATATTTTGGTTTGGTGCTATGTATTTTGCCTTCATGCTTTGTAAGTGTGGCAATAAAAGGTATTTCTTTTGTTTTATGTCTCACAATATATCTTTTACAGGACACACATTTTCCTCATACATCTGGCGACTCTTGATCTGTTACTTGCTTTAAGGGTGGTTCCTTAAAATAGTGTAGGTTTTCTTTTGTAACACAGATTCTTAAATTAGGACAAACACTGTTGGAGGTGCTCTTCCCTTCTTCCTCCCCTTCCCTCCCTTTCCTCCCTCTTTTCCGTCCCTCACCTCCTCTCTTTCCTTCCTTCCTTCAATTATTTCTTGTATTAATTTCTCATCTGCCATAACAAAATATAATAAACCCAGTGGTTTAAAGAACAATTTTCATTTTTAGTTCTAAGGCAAAAAGTCCAAAATCTTTGATGAGTGATCTGTTCCTGGTGTACATACAGGTAACTCTGGGTATTCACTGCCCTTTCCTGGGTACCTGTGCAGGGAGAATTGATGTGTGGTGCACTGGGTCACAAATGCTAGTCAACATGGACTAATGTTATTGATGCAGAGATCTTGGCCAGGGCCTCAGTTAGCATGAAAATACTTCCTTTGAGGCAATGTAAATAAAGACCTTCATAGTAGGGGTATATTTCAATTAAAATAGACCAGGCAACTAATAACAATATCATTGGATATTCCCAAGAGTAGTTTCAAGTTTTATTTCTTCACAAAATTCATCTTTCATTGTGAATGTATCTAAATTAACTGAAGCAAATAGTTACTTGCTAACCATTTTGTTGTTGAAGAACAGCCTGTTTTGAGGTTGTCAGTGGAAGTAAATCCTACATAGTAGTATGTATGGAATCATAGAAATAGTAAGATTGTGTAGTATTCTTTTAGGGAAAAAGGCATCTTTAAATAATAGTAAAGGTCTATTCAGATTTCTCCATGTTGCATAGGAAATTAATACTCAAATAGGGTTTTAGGAACTAGACTCCAAGACAAGGAATAGGACATTAGATAATGGTCATGATTATAAAACTTATTAATAAAGTATAATATATGTAATGCTTATTGGATGAAAAATGTGCTAAAACTATAAGCCAATTACTAGGACTCTCACAATTTCTTTCCATAGGATACAATTTAAGTTTTTTTTTTAATTTTTTGAGAGTTACAAAATATTTTAATGATGAAAATAGCAGATTTTAGTGAGAAAATATTCTAAAGTTTCACCAGAAAATGCTGGTTATATCTATAAATTTAAGAGAAGTGGATGACCAGAATGGTTAGGATGTAAGGAATATTCTAAAAGATTGTAGAGTGTTTTGAGAATAGCCTATAAAGGCTTCAAAAGTCAGCTGAACACTTCCTATGCCATTATTCCCATCTATAGCTATCATCCCAAATGGCAGTGGGGCTTTTCCCTCCCCCTCTAGTAAAAGAGCTTCTGGATCTAGAATGGCAGTGCCAGTGTTGTAGTTGATCTAAAAATCATCTCCCTAGTTGTCCAGTTGGAGGGGATGTACTTTGCATGACAGGACGATAAAGACACAAACTGGCACAGAAGTCTCACATAAAAGTGACTGCACTATGGAGATAAATCTAGAGTTAAATGTCTTTCTCCAGAAAGACACTTAAAGCCATACAAGCAGCTGTCACTCTCTGACTTGCATAACGTAATGTCCCTATGTCCCTCTCCACAACACCCTCCTTAGCCTGTTGTATCCTTCTTCTCCTTTCTACAAGAAGCTCACCTCCCAACCCTTGTTTGTAGTGCTAGTTTGAGTCTGCTACAAAATCTGTATAATTTTGGTACTTCTGCATACCAATATATTTGTTATTTTAGTAATGCATTATCTATAAAAGTACCACTATTTTACTTGCCACTGATCTTCAGTTGTTTTATTTAGTAAATGCGAAATATATCTAGGGATGCATGCATAATAGCAGTGTCTCATGAAGCTTTTGAATTTTATAAAGTAAATATGAGAAAAACAGATGTACTAACTTTATACTGAAAATGGTAACAAAGCACCCATCAAAAGCAAGTTAACATACTTACCACTGTAACATCCAAGGATGTAGCATTGCTCATTCTATTTAAAAAAGTCATCCAATAAACATCCAACTCCCACTAAAATAGCATCTGAAAAGCTTTCAAAAGTTTTAGAAAATGCATGTTTTCAAAATATTTACCTATTTTCATTATTTATTGGAGAACTACTAGAATTTTTTATTAGAATAGTAGACTAAATTCAGAAAAAAGAAAGGCATAAGAAGAGCATACGGAGAGAAGAGACATTGCATTCTTGGAATGATGATGAAAATGCAAAGGTGACATTTCAGACATAATGTGTCACATGAGCACAGTGAATAATAGACTCTCAACTATTGCTTACACTTCTGATAAAAATATTCATTTGGATAAGTGGCTGTTTTATGTAGGCATATCTTTGAATGATAGAAACATCTATGTCCTTGATTTTTCAGGACACACTTCAAGGCTGTTAAACACATGGGGAAAAATAAAGTTGATCAATAAATTATCTCATCAATTTCACCATTAAGTACTTTATATTCTACCATGGGGGCTGAACATGAATTAATTATAGAAGGATGGGAAATTAAGAAAATGAGCAAAAGGTGCTATTAACCAAAAGGAGGACAATGGGCAAATGAAAATTTAACATAAGAAAAGCAATAAATGCCATTGATTTAAATGAAAACTATGAAATAATTGTGTTGGAAAATCACAAAAGGAAGAGAGAATTTGAATACACAAAAAATTCAACATGGTATTCAACTGGATGATACCACAGATAAAAAGCGTAAGGGATATTAAAGAATAAAAATTCAGGAAATGATACAAAATAATAAAAACTTTCAATTTTGAAGAAAGGAAGTTAATATGGTTTCTTCCTATAAGGTTTTCAGTGAAATTTAAAAATATTACATGTATGCTTCTGATAAAACAAAATTAAAATTGAATTTATACATTGATATGACTTAAGTTATAATCTATCTACATAGTTACTTTTATCTTGAAATATTCCTCCAGTTTTCTTAATTGTTTATGTACATTTAAGTAATTAATCTTGTACCCAATGCTCAGAGAACACCCACAGAAAGCAGAGAGAAGTATTATAAGACCCAGATGCTCTGAATATCTGCTGTGAAGTTATGTGTTCTAGGGATAACAGGAAAGCTACACCAGTGAAATAGCAAAAATATGGCTGCCTAAAGCCTAAACAAGATCTTAACAATGACAACACCAGCTGACATGCATTTGTGGATGGGAGAAAACCCACCAGACCCTACCCTTAACTGAAGAGCCTCAGACAATTAATTAGCAGTTGCAGAGAAAAGGAGAATTGTTTGTCCTGGGGATAGCCCTTTTCTGTTTGTTGAATACCATGGTTAGCCTTATAAACATACTCATACAAACAAGACTAAATCAAATCACCTGGTTATATATGGTGACAACCGAAGAAAAGAGGCTATTAATTTGAGAGGAGGTTGAAGAAAATGTTCAGAGGGGTTGAAAGGAGGTGAGGAAGGGGCAAATTATTATACATATATTTTAATTAAAAATAGATTTTCTAAAGAAACCAATTGCAACTGCAGGACAGAACACCAACCATTGAGATTAAAGAGGGATATGAGCCACCATGCAGGCACTGGGAACTTTCCTGGGTCCTCTGCAAAATCAGTAAATGTTCTTAATCCCTATAACTTCTCATTCTTTTCCTTCTGGATTAAAGGCCTGACTGGGTGTGAAGACATTCTGCTTCCTTCTCATTTTTTTCTACTACATGATATCAAGGTTCACTATGTACTTCACCAAATGGAGGTTCAGTATTTATGGAGTTGACTTGGGCTCTCAGTGTATGGTGCACTCCTGTACTACTCTTTCATTCTATAATTTTTCATGTTACCCACCTGGCCTTATACATTTTTACTTGCTTGATTTCAGAGCAGTGCGGATGCAGGGAAATGCTGTATCTTTAGTCAGCTACCTTCCTCTTCCACTTTTCACTTGCTTCATTGGATCTCAAGTCATTGCTTATTCATTTATCTCAGGTTCTAGCCTGTTTTATAATTCTGAGAGGTCTCACTAATTAAAGTTTGTCTATAGCTACTGCTAGGAATTATTCAACCTGTCTAATATTAATTATCACTTGAAATAATGTAATACATTTCTGTTTCTTTTGCAGAATGGGAAGCTTACCATGGGTTTTCATATGCTGGTGAAAGCACAGAGATTTCTATTGTATCCTCACTTTGTTGGATTGATCCCCGGTATGTTCCATGATTGTAATACTAAGGAAGCTTAAATGGATTTTTAAAATTATGTAAGCCTTTTGTATAATGTGGCTGTGACAAATGTTGGCTTTGTTTGTTTGCTTGATTTGCTTTTGTTTCTAATTCTTGCCGAACCTAAAATGTCATGCAATAGTAGAACATTTAACAGTGTTTGAGTGGAAAGACACTTCTGAGAGAAATAATGGAGCTCATTTAGCCTTACAACATCTGAAACAGTTAGGGATCTATTACACATATGTGATGCTGGTTTTATACACCTATAGTGAAAGACTGAAAAATCACAAAATATCACTTCAGCTAGACCGTGCTTCCCATCTGTTGAGAATGAGAAGGAAACTGACAGTATAACTAAGTGAAATCTAGAATTTTCCCTGTATTTTATTCAATGAAAGCTTACAAGGAATAAATAATGCAAGGATCTTAAAGAATCCTGACTGCTTATGTGTTGCATTGGCACGATGAATGACTGTGTTAAACACAAATTCAGATAATCTGATTTAGGAGTCTCCATGTTGACACAGTAATATAATATACATGAAAAACTTCTTGTGATCCTTAGGGAACTCATCCTTGTCTTGCTTTATAAACATAGTAGTATTCACAATAGCCTATCAGCTGTATAGTACACATGATACATGCACACAATAAATAAGTGTGTTGGCTATAAAGCAGACAAATGTACTAATGGTGTGATTATCAGATCAACTTGTATTTCTCTGTTGCAGGTTATGAATTTTAAAATTAGTTAAGTGGTTAGAAAAACAATTATACTTGCTCCAATGGTATAAATTTATACATTTCACACACACACACACACACACACACACACACACACACACACACACACACACACAGAGCACTGTAGTGATATATTGTTTATGATTTAAAAATCTTGCTTGGGGATCAGATTGTAAAGCTAGTCACACTACCTAACCATAAAGGACAGACAGTAGTGGTACACTCCTTTAATCCAGGACTCCCAAGACAGTGGCAGATGGATCTCTGTGAGTTTTAGGCCACACAAGGCTACATGAGAGTGAATTATTCTAAAATAGAAACAGAATTCATTTCTGAAATCCCAGCACTAGAGAGGTACATGAGGAAGAAGCAATGGGTCTCATGTGAGATTTAGTTTCCAGTCACAGGGAAGACAGCATCTCCGTTTCAGCCGTGGTAGGGGTAAAAGCTACTAGCTGGCTGTTTTGCTTTTCCTCAGCTTAAACTCCAATATTTGTCTCTGTGTTTTTATTATTCGTCCTATACAGCACATTGACACACTCTGAGACAAGTGGGTTATCAAAAGTAAAGGGCAAAATTCTTCAAGTATATTGTACAGTTTGGTAGACCTCATGAGATTTTAAGATCTCAGGAGGCAGTCATCTATGAGGAGGTGAGGCAGCTAAGCTGTATCTCATAGTATATCCACCTGTCAGATAGAATGTCTGTTTGTATGTAAAAATTCATTCTCAAAACAACAAGTAGATTGTTCCCACAAAATCACAAGCTATCATACAAAGTATACACATCATGTGCACTGAAGAACAGTCTGTCCACACTTACCTATTTCAGCAAGTTATTCTATAAAATCATTGGAAGAACTAAGCTAATCAGCAAATCTACTTCTACAAAACTTGATGGAGAAAATAGAATAAGCCTTTGCCACAAGTATGATGATTGTATAGTAAATATTCACAAAACACTTTTTAAAAATCTACAATCCAGAACACACTGTGTTATTCTTTTCTGTACATGCCTGTTTAGGAAAGGGCAAAAATTTTTTTCTTTTGGAATGCTTGCTTTTTTATGAAGTAAACTGATTATATAGTCTGTGTCTTTTTCTGATTAGAACAGAGAGATTTCCCTAATCAATAACCATATTAAAATATGTGGTTACCCATTATAACCCTGAAAATAGATTGACATTACCATGACCAAACTTCTGTAAACATGACAAATGCCAATAAATACATCACAGAATTTCTACATTGACATATATTTATATATGTATTTCTCCCATACCACAGTGCCAATATGTATTAGCTGAAATTATTTTCATCAACTGCATGATAATTAACTGTTTCAGAAAGCTCTTTGCAAACTTGTGAACTTAAGGGTTTATTTTTATCCTCACAACTGATATAGATAAAATCCAGTAGTTTATTTTTTAATATTATTGGAATGTTTCTATCACTTTCTCATGTTTTATAAGATTTATTTCTATTGCTTGAATAACATATTAGTCCATATAGGTGCCCACAGCTAAAAGAGTTGTTGGATCCCGCTTGCGGCTGGATAACAGGCAGTGGTGAACCACCCATGGTGGGTGTTGGCAAGCAAGCTTGACTACTCCACAAGGGTATAGTACATGCTGTTAATAACTGAAACACCTCTCCAACAACCTGTTATCATGTTTTAAAAGTATTTGGCATTTTAAAAATACTGCATGACATACCTAAATACAAATATGAGTCCATACACCAAAATTCTGAAAGATTCTACATGGTTAAGATTTCTGGTATTTTATATGTGCTTATTATGCTTTATTGAAAATCTTTTCCTCAAAGAAGTCTATAGTTTGTAAAATGGAATGTAAGTGCAACAGCAATAGAGAAGTAGTATTGTCTTAGTTATCTGATACAGTTGTTGAAATGAGGACAGAATCTTTCATATGACAAAAAAAAACCCTTTAGTTTTGACATACTCGTTCTCAAATGAAAAGTATTTGTGTCAGTAACATTTCCATGGCATCATTCCAGCCTTCAATTGATACAATATCCGGAGAAGACCATACCATATTCTGTTGTTTTGATATATATATATATATATATATATATATATATATATATATAATATATATATTCATCTTATTTTAAAATCTCAAAGGAATATTGTCTTTACATAGACATATGTTTCCTGTCTTTATAGTAAAGAGTCATGTAGCAATATCATGGAAAAGTATAACACAGTAGAAGAAATTTGCCTATTTTAAAATTTTTTTATATAGTTCAAATTAGGAACAAGCTTGCTTCCCATGTAAAACCCTTCTCCCAATCCCTCCCCTCTCCCCCATCCCTCGCCCCCTACTCCCCACCTACCCACCCACCCCATCCACTCTCCATTCCCCAGGCAGGGTAGGGATCCCCAAAGTCCACCACATCATCCTTGGCTGGGTCTAGGCACTCCCCAATGTGTCCAGGCCAAGAGTGCATCCCTTCACATGGAATGGGCTCTCAAAGTCCCTTCTTACACCAGGGAAAAAATACTAATCCACTACCAGGGGCCGACGAGAGTGCAGAGGCCTCCTCATTGACTGTGTTCAGGGATCTGGATCAGTCCTGTGCTGGCCTCCCAGACTGCAGTCTGGGGTCCATGTGCTCCCCCTTATACAGGCCAGCTATTTCTGTGGGTTTCACCAGCATGGTACCGACCCCTGTGATCTTCATTCCTCCCTCTCTGAAACCAAGTTCACTTCAGTGTATATCAGTAGGTGTCTGTCTCTGCTTCCATCAGGCAATGGATGAGGGCTCTAGGATGGCATAAAAAGTAGTTATCAGTCTCATCATAGGGGAAGTGCATTTAGGCTATCCTCTCCACCATTGCCTAGATTGTCAGTTCATTTCATCCTTGTAGGTCTCTAGAAATCTCCCTAGTGCCAGATCTCTCCTTGGACCTATAATGGCTCCCTCTAGTATAGTATCTCTCATCCTGCTCTCGTCTATTCTTCCCCCAACTCAAAATTTCTGCTCCTCCATTTCCTCCTCTCCTCTCTGCTTCTCCTCCTCTCATTCTGGCAGCTCCCTCTTCTCTACTCTCATGCTGCCAATTATCTCAGGAGTTCCTGCCCCTTCCTGTTCCTGGGATCCATGCATTTTTCCCTTAGAGTCCTTGTTTACTAGTTTCTTTGGTGAAGAGGATTGTAGGCTGGTAATTCTTTGTTCTCTGTCTAAAATTCATATATAAGTGAGTACATACCATGTTTGTCTTTTTCTGAGTGGGTTACCTCACTCACTCAGGATGGTTTTTTCTAGTTCCATTCATTTGCCTTCGAATTTCAAGATTCCATTGTTTTTGTTTTTGTTTTTTTTTTCTGCTGAGTAGTACTCCATTGTATAAATGTACCACATTTTCTATATCCATTCTTCAGTTGAAGGGCATCTAGGTTGCTTCCAAGTTCTTGCTGTTACAAACGATGCTGCTATGAACATGGTTGAACATATGTCCTTGTTGTATGGACGTGCATTATTTGGATATATGCCCAAGAGAAGAATTGCTGGATCTTGAGGTAGACCGATTCCCATTTTTTGGAGCAACCACTATACTGATTTCCAAAGGGGTCTTACAAGTTAGCACTCCCACCAGCAATGGAGGAATGTTCCATTTTCTCCACATCCGCTCCAGCATAGATTGGCATTAGTGTGTTTGATTTTAGCCATTCTGGTGGGTGTAAGATGGTATCTCCGAGTTGTTTTGAGTTGCATTTCTCTGATGGCCAAGGATTTTGAGCACTTTAAGTGTTTTAAGAGGAATTTCAGATTCCCCTTTTGAGAATTCTCTATTTCTGACCTCCACTTTTTAATTTCATTGTTTAGTGTTTTGCTGCCTAGCGTCTTGAGTTCATTGTATATTTTGGAAATCAGCCCTCTGTCAGATATGGGGTTGGTGAAGATATTTTCCCATTCTGTGGGCTGTAGTTTTGTGTTACTGAATATGTGCTTTGTCTTACAGAAGCTTCTCAGTTTCAGGAGGTCCCATTTATTAATAGCAGATATCAGTGTCTGTGCTACAGGTGTAATGTTCAGGAAGCAGTCTCCTGTGGCAATTTGTTCAAGGGTATCTCCCACTTTCTCTTCTAGAAGATACAGTGTGGCTGGATTTATGTTGTGATCATTGATCCATTTGCACTTAAGTTTTGTGCATGGTGACAGATATGGATCTATCTGGAATCTTCGCATATCCAAATCCAGTTGTGCCAACACCATTTGTAGAAGATGATATCTTTCTTCCATAGCATAGATTTAGAATCTTTGTCAAAAATAAGGTGTTCAAAGGTGTTTGGGTTAATATCAAGGTTTTCAATTCGATTCCATTGGTCTATCTGTCTATTTTTGTGCCAATACCAAGCTGTTTTCAGAACTATGGCTCTATAGTAGAGCTAGAAGTCAAGGATGGTGATGCCTCCAGAAGATCCTTTATGGAAAAGAGTTGTTTTGGCTATCCTGGGTTTTATGTTTTTCCATATAAAGTTGAGTATTGTTCTTTCAAGGTCTGTGAAGAACTGTGTTGGAATTTTGATTGGGATTGAATTGAATCTGTAGATTACTTTTGGCAAGAGTGCCATTTTTACTGTTGATTCTACCTATAGAAGAGCATGGGCGATCTTTCCATTTTCTGGTATCTTCTTTAATTTCTTTCTTTAAAGCCTTAAAGTTCTTACTATACAGGTCTTTCCCTTTTTTGGTTAGTGTTACCCTGAGATTTTTTTTATGTTGCTTGTGGATATTGTGAAGGGTGATATTTCTCTGATTTCTTTCTCATTGGATTTATCATCTGTATATAGTAGGGCTACTGATATTTTTTAGTTAATTTTGTATCCTCCTATTTTCCTGAAGGTGTTTGTCAGCTGTAGGAGTTCCCTAGTAGAGTATTTTGGGTCACTTATGTAGACTATCATATCATCTGCAAATAGTGAGAGTTTGACTTCTTTGTTTCCAAAATATATCCCTTTGATCTCCTTTTCTTGTCTTATTGCTCTAGCTAGAACTTCAAGTACAATATTGAAGAGTTCTGGAGAGAGTGGAAGCCTTGTCTTGTTCCTGATTTTAGAGGAATCGCTTTGATTTTCTCTGCATTTAGCTTGATGTTGACTGTTGGTTTAGTGTATATTGCTTTTATCACATTTAGATATGTTCCTGTTATTCCTCTTCTCTTCAAGATCTTTATCATGAAGGGATGGTGGATTTTGTCAAAGGCTTTTTCAACATCTAGTGGTTGATCATGTGGTTTTTCTTTTTTCAGTTTGTTTATATGGTGAATTACATTGATGGATTTTCGTATGTTGAACCACCCTTGCATCCCTTGGATGAAGCCTACTTGATCATAGTGTATGATTTTTCTGATGTGTTCTTGGATTCAAATCCTCAATATTTTGTTGAGTATTTTTGCATCGATGTTCATGAGGGATATTGGGCTGTAGTTCTCTTTTTCAGTTGTTTCTTTGTGTGGCTTGGGTATCAAGTGATTGTAGCCTAATAAAAAGAGATTGGCAATTTCCCTTCTGCTTCTATTGTGTGGAACAATTTGAGGAGTACTGGTATTAGCTTTTGTTTGAATTTCTGGTAAAATTCTGCAGTGAAGCCATCTGACCCTGAGCCTTTTTGTTGTTGTTGTTGTTTTTTGTTTTTTGTTTTGTTTTTGTTTTTGTTTTTTTTTGGTTGGGAGGCTTTTGATGACTACTTCTATTTCATTTGGGGTTATAGGTCGATTTAAACTGCTTATCTGTTCTTGGTTTAATTTTGGTAAGTGATATCAATCCAAAAAATTGTCCATTTCCTTTAGATTTTCAAATTTTTTGGAGTACAGGACCTGATGATTCTCTGGGTCTCCTCACTGTCTATTTTTATATCCCACTTTTTGTTTCTAACTTTGTTAATTAGCATGCTCTCTCTCTCTCTTCCTTTTGATTAGTTTGGATAGAGGTTTGTCTATGTTGTTGATCTTCTCAAAGAACCAACACTTTGTTTCATTGATTCTTTTAATGTTTTCCTAGTTTCCACTTTATTGATTTCAGCCCTCAGTTTGATTATTTTCTGGCGTGTACTACTCCATGATGAGTTTGCTTCTTTTTGCTCTAAAACATTCAGTTGTTCTGTCAATTCTCTAGTGTCACTTTTCTCTAATTTTTTCATGTGGGCACTTACTGCTATGAACTTTCCTCTTAGCACTGCTTTCAGAGTGTCCCATAAGTCTGGGTATGTTTTGTCTACCTTCTCATTAAATTCTAGGAAGTCTTTAATTTCACTTTTTATTTCTTTTTATTTCCTCGACCCAGGAATGGTGCAATTAGGTGTTATTCAATTTCCACAAGTTTTTAGGTTTTCTTAATTTGTATTGCTGTTGAATTCAAATCTTAAGCATGGTGGTCTGATAAGATACAGGGGGTTATTTCAATTTTTTGTATCTTTGGAGGTTTGCTGTGTTGCCAAGTATGCGGTCAATTTTATAGAAGGTTACAAGTGGTGGTGAGAAGAAGAGGTATATTCTTTTGTTTTTTTGAAGGAATATTCTGTAGATGTCTGTTAATCCCAATTGGGTCATAACTTCTGTTCCATCTTTTGTTTCTTTGTTAAATTTCTGTCTGGTGGTTCTGTCTTGTGGTGTAAGGAGGGTGTTGAAGTCTCCTATTATATATGTGTGTAGTTTTATATGTGGTTTGAGCTTTAGTAATGTTTCTTTTACAAATGTGGGTGCCTTCATATTTGGGACATGGATGTCCAGGATTGAGACTTCATCTTGATGGACTTTTCCTGTGATGAATATGAAATGCCCTTCTTCATCTCTTTTGATTGATTTTAGTTTTCAGTCTAATTTGTTAGATATTAGGATTGGTACACCAACTCGTTTCTTGGGCCCATTTGATTGGAAAATCTTTTTTTCTTTCCACAGGTAATGCCAGTCTTTGAAGTTTAGTTGTGTTTCTTGTATACAGCAGAATGATGGATTATCTCTTTGTATCCATTCCATTTGCCTATATCTTTTTATGAGCAGGTTAAGACCATTGACATTGAGGGATATTAATATCCATTGATTGTTGGTTCTTGTTTGTTTTGGATTTGTGGTTGATGGTGTAATTATGTGTGTATTTCGCTCTGCTATTTATTTTCGTGTTTGGTAAAATTGGATTATCTATTGCCTATCTTTTTGTGAGTGTAGTTATCTTCCTTGGGTTGGAGTTTTCCTTCCAGAACTTTCTGTAGTGCTGCATTTGTGGATATGTATTGTTTACATCAAGTTTTGTCATGGAATATCTTATTTTCTCCATCTATAATGATTGAAAATTTTGCTTGGTACAGTAGTCTGGGTTGGCATCCATACTCCCTTAGTGTTTGTAGGCTATCTATCCAGGACATTCTGGCTTTCAAAGTTTCCATTGAGAAGTGGTGTGATTCTGATAGGTCTGCCTTTATATGTTACTTGGCCTTTTCCCTTTGCTGCTCTTAATATTTTCTCTTTATTCTGTAGGTTTGTTGTTTTGATTATTGTGTGTTGAGGGGACTTCTTTTTATGGTCCAGTCTGTTTGGTTTTCTGTAAGCTTCTTGTACTTTCATAGGCATATCCTTCTGTAGGTTGGGGAAGTTTTCTTCTAAGATTTTGAAGAATATGTTTTCTGAACTTTTGAGCTGTGTTTCTTCACCTTCTTCTATACCTATTATTCTTAGGTTAGGCCTTTTTATGGTGTCCCATATTTCCTTGATATTTTGGCTTAGGGATATGTTGGACTTGAGATTTTCTTTGGTCGATGACTGTATATCCTCTAGCGAGTCTTCAACAACTGAGATTCTCTCTTCCTGTTTATCCAGCCTTTCTATTTCCAGCATCCCCTCATTCTGGGTTTTCTTTATTGTGTCTATTTCAGCTTTCATGCCTTAAACTGTTTCGTGTGCTTCCTTCACTTGTTGGTTGTTTTTTTTTTTTTTTTTCTTGGCTTTCTCTAGATTCTTTAGGAGATTTGTTTACTTCTTGAATTTTTTGGTTTTTCTTTTCCTCCATCTCATGTAACTTTTTGCTTGCCTTTTCTTCTATTTCTTTAAGGGATTTTCTTGTTTTCTTTTAAAGGTATCTATTTTCTTACTAAGATAATTTTTGCAGTCTATCTCTTCTTCATCCTCTGTGTTGTGCTTTTCAGATCTTGCTGGTGTGGAGTCCCTAGATTTTGTTGGTATCATATTGGTCTTTCTGTTGTTGAGTGTGTTCTTACTCTGTCTTCTTCCCATCCCTATTTCCAGTGAGTGCAGTTGGGGTCTCTCCCTCTCTTCAGTGGCAGGCGGGGGGCTCAGCCTCTGGTGGCAGCCAGATGGCAGAGGGAGGTGGGTAGACAAGGTTGAGGTGTGTCTGGACTCAGGGTGGCCCTTTCCTGTCTGGGAAAGTCCATTCTTGCCCAGGTGGGCTCAGGCAGAAGCAAGCGGGGTTTATGGGAGAGGCTGGGGAGCAGAGCAGTGCCCAGACTCACCTAAGTCTCAGGTGCCTGCTGCAGGACAGAGGGCAGAGTGTGCATAGGGGTGAGGTGTATCCAGACTCATGGTGGGTCTTCCAGTCTGGGCAGGTCCACTATTGTCAATGGGAGGGGGGTTTCAGACAGAAGCAAGCAGGGGTTGATGGAGGAGGTTGGGGAGCAGAGCAGTGCCTGGACTCACCTGAAGCTCGGGTGCTGGCCAAGAAATTTGACTATTCTTATTCTTTACTTTGGCTTTTCTAGGGAGATACTTTATACAGAATGATTTCTTATGAAAAATGTGAATGTGCATGCTGTGAACTAGAAAGATGTATCCAAAAGAAAATTATTTTGTTCATGTAGGTCTTTTTTGTTGCTTTTTGTTTTTTTGTTGTTTTTTTGTTTTTCGAGACAGGTTTTCTCTGTGTAGTTTTGTAGCCTATCCTGGCACTCAATCTGGATGCCAGGCTGGCCTCAGACTCACAGAGATCAGCCTTTCTCTGCCTCCGGAGTGCTGGGATTAAAGGCATGCGCCACCAACCCTGACTGTGATGTAGGTCTTAAATATATTTTGAATATATTTGATGTTTAATGATCATATTACTACTGAGATGTATTGTAATGCACAACTATATGTACACATAGTAAAAGTGTAAAGTAATTAAGAACTGGACACTTAGAAACCAAATAAGAAGAGTGAGAATTCTGACCTGAAATGGAATGGAGATACATAGAAGGAAGAGTGAGGAGCAAAGGGGTCAAGACCAGGCTGGTGAAACCCACAGAAACAGCTGACCTGAACATCAGGGAACTCTTGCTCCCAGACTGATAGCTGGGATACCAGCATGGGACTGATCCAGACCCCAGGAACATGGATTTCAGTGAGGAAACCTCAAAAATCTATGGGACCTTCTGTAGTAGTTCAGGACTTATCCGTAGTATAGGTGTGGACTTTGGGAACCCAGTACATGTAGAGGGATATGCCCTGAGCCAAGACACCAGGGGGTGGGCCTAGGCCCTATCCCACAGGATATGACAGACTATGATGACAATCTATGAAAGGCCTCACCATCAAGGGGGAGCAGAAAGGATATGTGATAAGTAGGGTTTTCGTTGTGGGGGGTGGTAGGGAGAAGGGAACTGGGATTGACACATAAAACAATCTTGTTTCTAATTTAAATTAAAAAATCTGCAAAAAATAATAAAAAGAAGAATGAGAATTATAGCTAAGTAATACCCCGAAGATTAATATAAGGTCACAAATTTAACACAATGAAAGATAATAAAACCAGTCATACAAAATGAATGATAGTCTTTTGTTAAGGATGTGGAGAAACCAGAGTGCTATGCATGTAGTAGAATAACATAAAATAAGGTAGTCATAGCAAACAAAAAAGTATGTTCAGCTCCTCAAAAATTGAAAATTAAATTTTCCATAGTAATAAGATACATACTTATCTTTTAAGTATATATGCAAAGACTTTATGCACTAATATATGTGGTAAAATTGAAAATTGTCTAAGAGTCAAAAAAGGGGAATAACCCAAGCATTCATAGGTGGAAGGAAAGATAGAGAAAGGCACCATGTATGTTCACCAGGACCTGATTTAGGAACAAGGAGACAGACAATTTTAAAAAGATATCTATCATCCACCATCTATCTACCTATCTATCTATGAATATGGGGGTCACATGTGTCTTTGGATACAAGATGCTATCTTTAGACCCTTCTGTATCTGATGTTTTAGATGGTTATGAGGCTCCTAAAACAGATGTTGGGAATGGAACCTGGGACCTCAGGAAGAGTTGCTAGTTCTCCTAACACCAGAGACATTGCTCTAGCGCCAAATAGTATGTTTTGAGCCATTAAGTTGGGCCATGGCATAAAAGCACTTGCCAAGTAAACCTTTCGATCTGAGTTCAATGTTAGGATACCACAGTCAGAGAGAACTGATTCCTGAAAATATCCCTATGACCTCACATGTACCAATGTTTTTGTACTCATATACAGGATTCCACATGCACACATGTGGAATAACAAATGAATACTTATTAGAAAATACAAAAAATAACAAATGAAAACTTATTAGAAGACAAATCATTTTATTTCACATAAATAATCATGTAGAATAGTCAAATTCATATGAAAAGAAAAAAATCTGAAAATTAAAAGGGGGCTTTTTTGATAGCATAGTGCAATGGTTCTCAACCTATGAGTCATGACCCTTTGGGGGTTGAATGGCCCTTTCGAAGGAATCCCTTAAGACTATCAGAAAACACAGATATTTGCATTACTATTCACAATAGCAAAACTACAGTTATGAACTGACAATAGTTAAAAAAATTACGTTTGGAGATCACAACACGAGGAACTGTTTTAAGGAGTCACAGCATTAGCAAGGCTGAGCACTAGTGTTATAGATTGTGCAAGATCAAAAGGTTCAGGTAGAAAGCATATGGCAAAACAAACTAAACAGGCTTAATGTTGCTAATCGGTGTACCCAGAGTTGCAAAGTGTCTAAATACATATGGATTTAACACAGCTGTTAGATTTTAAAAATTAAATAACAATGAACTCATGACAAAGGAGAAAGCATTTGAGAACATATTCAAGAGTGGGTAGAAAAACCAGAGGATAAGGGTCTCAGTTAGGACTGTCACAATGGATATTGAAGGGAATTATCAACAATTTGATATCCCTTAAAATGGAAAATAAAAATGTAATGGAGATCTCTGGGTCAGTTAAACTTTGAGGAAGATGCTATTAGTTTCTTATATGATGATGAAAAAATTCACCTTTATTTTGTACTGCACAGTGGGTTCTCTCTATAATGCATATCCTGATGCTACATTTCAGGAGCACCACAGCAAGAAGTGTGAGTCCAATGCAAGGAGGGCTCTCTATTTGCTGTGTTTCTGGGGCTAATAACCGTGTTATTATATGTTATTATATATATATATGTTATTAATATATATGATATATATATATATATGTTATTATATGAAGCAGCACACAAATGTCCCCACCACTGCCATCCCTTCCTGAAAAGCAACCTTTACAAAATCAGAGAATTATACAAGGTGGAATAGAACAGAGGTAGGAATAAAAACAATTGTATAGAACTACTGAAAGAATAGGAGGATGGTTAGACAATGAGATGTTACATAGCAGCAATGGAGTAGGAAGAATCCACCAAACAGCTAATCTAAACAAAAATGATTAAGTGACTGATTAAATACCATGGTTATATTCTTGAGAATTTCCTGAAGACCAGATCCTTAGTCATATTATCGTTTCATGTCAGCTCACAGACTTGGTTCACTCATGTATACTCTTGACATGTGCTCATGAATACATGATTCATTGATAATTCTACACCCATGCAGAATTTTTGCAAATTGTCCACTTTCTACTTTATCTTCAAAACTGGAAGACATTTCTTAAGAAAATATCCCAGGAAGAGCGGCTGTATCTTCTTATTGCAGCAGCATCACAGACTATGTGGAAAATCACTCAGCATTCCAAAATATCACCATTCAGTCTTTTGTTTCATAAACAAACAACAATTTCAGACTAGCATCTAATTTCTAGTTGCTATTTTCCCCACGTTGGCTGTAAAAACATGATTGACTTCATATAATCATTAGTTAAATGAGCAAGAAGCAAACAAAACACATGTGCATTTTGTTAATATTTTCAGATATATCTAGCTCTGATCTTGAATTATAAGATCTCTTGAAAGAATATACTACAGTTCACCCACACACACAGGAGTACAAACACAGGAATACACATACAAAAGAAAGGAAAAACTGCAATTCAGCTTCAAACTGCTTATTTTATGCTTATATTAAATTAATGATTAAAATTGGAATATATTTACTAATAAATAACAATGCCAGGTTAAATATATTCATAAAACAAAATTTATCTAACTTGACATTTTGAGTAGGTAAAAGTACTCGATATTTTACATGAGGATTTGCTAACTGCTGTAGGACTTGTCCGGTTTTTAATTGGTTTCAGGTACCTTATCTCTAACAAAAGGCAATATAGTTTAGCATTCACAATCCCTATGTTAAATCTAGACAGTGAGTTTTTTGTGTACATAATAAAAGTAATGTTTGTTTTATAATATTTAAATGAAGTTATGTGTGAAAATTTTCATTCCTGATACATATTTTGGCAAATGGTTGATTTCAATTGGGTATTTGTCAACTCAGCTCTCTGAGCGACACCTTTCCTCTTTCAAAAGTACTTAAGAGGCTTTTTTAATGTGTTGTAGATTTAGTGGTAGACATGAAACAGTGAAATTGAAAGCAGAGGACAATTTTCATAACAGTAGGATTTGGGAGGATATTCTAGGGCTTTTTTTTCACATTTAGACTTCCAGATTGCTGTATTGGGCTTGAATTAAAAGGCTTATAGGACCCAGTTAAAGACTACATAATGCCGCTAGACAGCTTCATTCAAAAAGAGGTGGTTGATTTGCAATCCGAGGCCACAGAATAGGAGAGAGAAATCATTGCAGGCCTGAACCTATTCTGAATTCAGACTTCTCTGGGCTGCTTGGCCTCAGCACTTTGCCACTCTTCCCTCTAGTGGCTACCAACGCAATTGCACGTTTGATGAGGCTACAGCGGCCAGGATCACAGAGGATCTGTGATGAGAAACATTACCTGGGAATTATTTTAGAATGACACTATTAAAGATTCGTTCATGGATATAATCCATATAGAAATTTAGTCATAATGTAGGAATTATTTTAATTCTTGAACACATTTCGTAAAATGAGTGATATGTTACTCATATCTAAACTCAACAAATACTGTCTGTCATTATGATGACTGCAAGATCTCTCACTTTTTAAATCTACAAAATCTAAAGTGAGCATAAAATAAAAAATATTGTATGTCTAAAAGAAGAGGTGTATGCGAGGACTTGTGGGGGAAATGATGTAATTATACTATAATCTAAAAAATTAAAAATATGTTTTAATGTATTTAATATATGTTTAATACACAAACTAGAAATGTTTACTAACTTACTAGAAATTCAAGTTTCATAAAGTATATTTGCTTAACTATGTCTTTTGAAATATATAGAAAATAAAACTCACAGGCAATTGATTTTGAGAAGATCAGGAAATATTTCACTATAAAATTAAAAGCCATATGCCATAGTCAAACCTAAATACATTGGTATGAATCTTATATAAAAATGAATATATAATTTCTGTTCTTCATTCTACAGGGACTAGCACATCAGTATTAACTCTGCATTCAAGTCACGGAGTTTAAAATAGTTATAGCAATTTGAGAGATCCTATATTCTAACACATTTACACGGAAATAAAAAATAAAAGGTTAGTGTAATTGAGCATTGTTTCAGTAAAAACAGAATCATTATTTAATAAATATTTCCCATAATATATATCTTGATACATTCACACACATGCATCAATGTGTATTTCAAAGTTTTTACGTGTCAGAATGTGTCAGAATTTTTACGTGATATATGATAATTATGTTATGAGATTTAAATGGACTTCATAAAATTAAAATTCTTTGTTCTGAGAAAGACTTCTAATAGAATACAGAAAGTAAATTAATGATAAAATAGATGCTTGTAAATGACTTTTATTGTAGCTAGGGTATGGAAGACAAGATAGTATTAAAAACTAGCACCATTAGCAGTGACAAAGCATGAATTCAAAGCATCATGGTGACCTACCAGTGCACACCTATTAGAAGAGAAAAGTAAGGTAGCAAGGACAATGGAAAAAGGGGATGAGAAGGATGGAGAGTGGAAAATGAAGAAGAAAAGAAGGGACAAACCAGAAGGCAAGCAAAAATTCTACTACAATTAAGTACTAATAAAGATGTGAAGAATTCAATGTCATGTATTACTTATGAAAATACAAAATACTACAGGTATTTCTATAAAATAATTAACAGTTCAATATTATCTTAAAATTAATCTGGAATTTAATTAATGACCCACCAATTACACATAAGAATTTCTAATCTACAATTAATAAATCATATTCATATAAAATATTCAAACACAAGTGATAAATTAGATTCAGATAAAATAAAGAACAACAATATTGGTAGCAATGCCCTTAATAATTGGAAAAAACTTGAAATGTTTAAATTCTTGTCAATGTGAAAAAATATTATCAACTTATTATGCATCCAAACCATGCAACCATGAAAATTCAACACACTTCTGAAGAACACAAAAGAACTTATGCCAAGTACAGGGGTTACTTGCTTTATACATCAGTCACATGGCATGTTCATATATGCTACACTGTAGTGATGGGGAACTCCTTAGTCGTTGACAAGATATAAGGATAGAGGAGAGAGTAAACATGATAAAAATGGTGAGAGAAAATTTGATTTTTGTATTCTTACTACATACAGAGTGTACGTTAATTTTCTTAGGTCTTTGACAATGAGGGAAAGTCAGGTATCCATAGTGACAGCTTAAGGCAAAGCTTAAAAATCTAGAAGGTAAAGTTATTCCTTAAAATAGAAACTTCACAAGATGTGGTGACATATATATATATATATACATATATACATATATATGTATATGTGTGTGTGTGTGTGTGTGTATGTGTGTGTGACACATATATGAACTTCAGAGTGAATGGAAATTATCTCTTCCTTTTATTGCATGCCAATGACATCCATTGAAAGATTACATATACAGTGTATTTCCTTACATGAATAGAAAACACTCTGCTACAACCTGACAGTGGACAACTGAGCGATGAATCACAGATAATACAAAGCCACAGAGGGACACAAAGTATGTTTGAACACATGTTACTGAAAGAACTATTTCAGTGTGATGTTTGGGCAAAGGCCGAAGCATGGAGATATTGCTGGCCAGAGAATAGGAAGAGGGCTACATAAATAGAACTCTTAAGGAAATTACAAAACTGTGTAAGATGCTGTCATGCTGGCAGCATGGCTGCTGTTGGATACTTGTCCAAAGTATAGAATTATCTTCTTAATTGCACCTCAGTATGGTTTCATCAGTTCATCTTTTGTGGGGATGTCACTAGTGCAGGAAATATGCATGAGGAGTATACAGGAAGAACCTGCATCTTCCTCTGAATTATGTATATATATATAATTCAAATGGTATAATACTTTCTAAAGCAAATGACTTAATAAAATGTTATTTAAACTAACAAACAAAATATCCAGAGTGCCACCAGGTTAAACATGGAGAATCTTGGAGGAGATAGAAAGGATAAAACTTCACCAAAATACATTCTACAAAAAAATAAATAATTCACACAGAGAATAATGAGAGACACATTATACACATCTCTCAGTATTATCTACTGCATTTGTTCATTGCAAATAATCACAAGATACTGTGAAATGTTCAAGTAAAATATTATTAGGAAGTTAACACTTGATCCAAAGTACATAAAATTCCCTTGCTTCAACTTTGATCAATTCTAAATTCTACTATTTTATTTCACTTAAATTTAGGCAACTTATATTTATTGTCTAAATTTACATGTAATTTCTCACTGCAGAGACTGAGACTTCAAAAAGCTGGCTCATTTGTAGAATTCTTATTATTTTCTTCCATCCTGTGTCATTTCGTTAAGAATCTTTCCATCCCACAAAGACAGGATGGGACTGATTTACTGGGCATTACTTTTGCCTCCAATGGTCAGGAAATTTTACTTTGTTTTCAGCCACTCAGCAAATGAAGATGTACAATTAGACTGCACCTTTTAAGACACAGCTTGCTGCACATTGTTAGTCATTTATGTCTCTCTCCTCCGCTTAGCCTTGAATAACAGCAGTGCATGGAGTTTACAAGAGACTGCTGCCCTAGCTGTGAAATAACACTGCAAGGCAAACACATTGCTCTGAGAAGACCTTCCACAGGCTTAAACACAGATCTGACTTCACAGTTTTGGCCATGTGCTAATGACCCGTGCATTTGCAGGGCAGCAGCTAAGAACCCAGTGAGTAAAATGGCTCACCCACCTGACACCTCTGCCCTACAGCATGTTAACGTCAGCTAGTCATGAGCCATGAAAAATCAGGTCACACTAAATGATCATTCCAAACACTAACTCCAGAATATAATACCAATTTTTAGTTTAATTTGTTATGCCTTTGCAAATGTCACACAGATATATAATTTATTTTCATCATATTCTTCCCTCATTCTCCTCCAACTGATCACAAGGATGTCCAAACCTAACTTCACATCATGTCCTCTTTACATAACATGCTCAATCCAATCATTATGATCTCTTTGTGGAAGTGTAGAGCCACTGTGAATACCATGGAAAATCTACCAGGATCTTTAGGATGTTACTCTCAAGAACACAGGCTATCCCCACTACAGCAGCCATCAACTGCTAATAGCTCTTTAACTAAGGGTAGAGCTTTGTGAGGACCTCCATTTTTGTCAATTTTTTATGTCATAGGATGTTCCAATGGTTAGAAAAATTCACTTATTTCATGCTTTACAATTAAAAGTGACCTGGGCATTTTCTTGAATGCCATTTTGAAAATTATGGGTCACAGCCAAACATCTGCAAATTTATCTTACCTGTTTACTTAAAAAATGTTTTATTAAATTTGCTTTCATTATTTTGAAGTGTGTGGGTTTGTGTGCACACGTGTGTGCACAAGTGCACTCGAGTGCAGTGGCCCATTGGGGCTCAAGGCATCAGATGCTCCTTGGAACAGGAGTTACAAGAGTTTTCACGCTGTACAACATGAGTTCTGGGAAGACTAAACGGTCCTCTGTAAGATGAGTGCACGCTCTTTCCTGCTGAGTCACCTTTCCATCCCTGGATTCTCACCCTGTTCCTTCGTTCTTATTTAATGACGTTTTCGATTCAAGGCAAGAGTTTTATTTTGAACTCAAAGCTGGCTTGGAACTTGTTATTCTTCTGATTCAAGCTTTTAAGGTCCAGATGTCTCTGCCAACATTGTGCAGGATAATCCTTCTGTAGGCTGTGAATATGTATTCCTTTCATTGGTTAATAAAGAAGTTGTTTGGGCCTATAGTTAGGCAGAATAATGCTAGGTGGGAGAGTCAAACATAGATACAGACAGGAAAAAGGGCTGAGTTGGAGAGATGTGAGCCAGCTGCCAGCGGAACATGATGTACTAGAGAACAGGTAATGCCCCGAAGTCATGTGGCAAATCGTATTTTAATAGAAATGGGTTAATTTCTATTAACCCATTTGTATGAGTTAGTTAGTGATAAGCATGAGCTATTGACTAAGCATTCTGTAATTAAAGTAAGCTTTTACGCGATTATTCTGAACTTGGCAGTCAGGACAAACAAACAAACAAAGAAACACATAAATAAATGGATCCTCCTCCATTTACACCAGCATGCTATAATTCATGTTATTAGAACTCGTTCTCTCTCTCTCTCTCTCTCTCTCTCTCTCTCTCTCTCTCTCTCTTTCTCTCTCTCTCTTCCTCTCTCTCTCTCTCTCTCTCTCTCTCTCTCTCTCTCTCTCTCTCTCTCTCTCTCTCTCTCTCTCTCTCTCTGTGTGTGTGTGTGTGTATGTGTGTGTGCGCATACGGACACCAGTTAAGTCATATTAAAACTGGGCAGAGAACGTTTTTGAAGCTTATAAATTTGACTGTTGTTCAAACTGTAAGGAGAATTAAAATGCCTATATCTGGGTCGGAAGAAACAGCTCTGTGGTTGAAAGTACTCTCTGTTCTTCCAGAGGGCATGGGTTCACTCCCAGCACCAACATCATCTGGTGACTGTCAACTGCCTGTGACTCCAGTTACAGGGAATATGATATGTTTTTGTCCTTTGTGAGCACTATTCATGTACAGGGTGCACAAACAGGCATGCAGGCAGTCATGAAAATCAAACATAATAAGTCTTTAAAAAATAAAGTGTCAGATTGCAGTAGACACAATATAGCTACTACATTGCTAGCCATATTGTGAGGACTGCTACAGGTAGATCTGTCACAGTTTGTTGGTCTGTGTGTTTGTTTTTTGTGTTGTGTTTCTGTTTTTCAGGATCATTGTGAGAAGTGAAGGAACACTTTCAGTGAATGTGGTAACAATTAAAAATTGTTTTCAAACAATTATTTTCAAGGCAGGAGTACTTTGGAAATTGATTGCTCTGATAGTTGCAGTGAAAGTTCAACTTACTTCAGTATTGCTATTTGCAACATTTTACATTTGTTTACTAAGAATAAAAGAACTGCTGTAACAATAATTAACTGGTTGTAAACAAAGGCAAGTTTTACAGTAAGAGCCTTTTGTTCTACCTCTGTAGAAGTAAATGATATCAAATGAATAACAAATGGTAGAACTAAAAATATTGTATTTTGGCTACATATATATTTGTTTTGAAATCAGAATCACAACATAAATTAAGTATGTAATTCATAGTCATTGCCCATTATTAATTAGATACAAAACCCTTGAAATGTTTTGGGAGGATAAATTATTATTGACCTGAAATGACAGAGATAAAAGAATAAACAAAACTCCCCACTGTTTCTTTGTGTTGTTGAGTGTATCCACTGCAATCACACATATCACAGGAAGACAGAAGCCTGCTCTCTGCACTGGATCTTCCTAATCAGTATCATTTCAGTCCTTTTCAATGGTTCCAGTTCAGATATCCCATAGAAGTTCACACTTGACTCTGTGGTTAACAGTTCTTTTGCTAACACCAGAACAGGTATAATATTCAGCCTTCCCAAATCTAAGCTGAGCAGAAATATTTAGTACAGATATTCCCTGAATTATACAAGTTAGGAGTTTAAGGCAACATGATGCAACATAATAGAAATTAGATTTACTTCTCTTAAGACCATTGTTCTACCTTTGATGCTGTTAAAGCCAAATCCCATTTTATGTAAGACCAGCATGGGATGGGTGCTGTGACACACATTAGATGGCTTTTCATGATACATAAGTCTTCATGATAAAATAGAAGCTATTGATTATATTTAATGCAATTATCATCAGCAACTTGAATTGTTATCATTGAATTCTGCTGATTCAAAAGTTCAGTAAGGAAAATCATTTAGCCTAAATTTTTATTTAATATACAAATCGGGAAAGGAAAATGTTAATAAATTATATAAATGTTAAAATGGATAAGCTCATTAAAAACCCATTACTTCTATTGCAATATCAGTAAAAGCTTAATAGGTTGTGATTGTGGGCCAATTTTCCAGCTGAGGCTTCTTCTTCTTGCACAGTGTAAACAGGAAGAAAAGGCACTTTGACATAAAAATTGTGGTACAACCAGACTTTGTTCCACTTATGAAAGCAAGCTAAACATGAATATGCTTTTATCAAAAATTAAAAAAGGATACTGAACCTTTTATATGTGTGGAATTTACCATGTATGCTGTGTGATACAAAAATATATGCATACTTGTGCTTCTTGACCATTTTCATGTATTAGAGTAAGGCATAGTCCCTTTTTTTCCAGATTCTACAGTCATCACTTCTATATCAAGTTCTGGGAGGGGTGGCTTAATGCTAACGGGATGCACATCCTCCACTAAGTATTTCTTAGAACAACAATGGAACAAATAAGTTCTCATTGCTTAAGGATACCTGACATATTTGCTGTCATGTTTTAAGCATTTATAGTTACATCCAACTATGAAATTTGATTCACTGTCTTCCTCTAACACTCTGTAACCTAATTTTGATTATGTCCCAACTACAGTGTAGCAACTCAAGAGGATATTTTTGTGTTGCCCAAGTATGATATCATCACTCTCTATCTCTTTTTAGTTTTAGTTCCTATTTTTTTATTTTTGGAGATTATAATTGCACCATTTCCTTCTATCCTTTTCTACCCAAGCCTTCCTTTATACATAAAATTAAGATTATTTTATTTTTATATACATAATTAAAATGTATTTTCATACACACACATAAACACTTATATAATATTTAGGTTTACAAAAAAAGAAACAATATTTTATTAGTCCAAATTAGAAACAAGCTTGCTTCACATGTCAATCCCTTCTCCTTCTCCCTCCCCTCCTTCCAGCCCCCCACCAGCCCCCCAACTTCATTCCCCTCTGCTCCCCAGGGAGGGTAAGACCCTCGATGGGGGTTTCCCAAAGTCTGTCATATCATCCTGAGCAGGGCCTAGGCACTCTCCCTTGTGTCCAGGCTGAGAGAGCATGCCATCATGTGGAATGGAGTCTCAAAGTCCCTTCTTACACCAGGGATAAATCCTGATCCACTATCAGGGGCCCCATAGAGTGCCGAGGCCTCCTCATTGACATCCTCATTCAGGGGTCTGGATAACTCCCATGGTGGCCTCCCAGACATCAATCTGGGGTACATGTGCTCCTCCTTGTTCAGGTCAGCTCTTTCTGTGGGTTTCACAGCCATGAAGTCATAAGCACCACACCACCAGAATTTAGCTCCATAAGCTATATGTATCCATTTATGAATATATATGTAACTGTAATATCAAAGTCAAAGAGTCCATCACTCTGAGAGGGCTTGAGTGGACCCGAGAGTGGTTGGAAGGACAGGACTTGGGAGGGGGTGGAGGTAGGAAACACATAGAGAACAGGATTAGAAAAAAGCCAGGGAACACACTGATTGCAACTATTTCCTAATGAAGGTAGGGTTGAGTATGTTAGCCTGTATTGTTATGAAAATAAAAGATAAATAAAAGGACAACTGTGGAAAAACAACCAAAGGACATCAGGAGTCCAGGTTTGTAATGAGGAAAACAAGTAGACTATCATCTGGAGAAGGCAGGGAATGGGTTCATTTTTGCCTTCATCATCTCATCCCCAAACCAGCTCCTCAGATTCAGAATCTGCCTTAAAATGGATAAAACTCAGCAGAGCAAACCCGCAGTTCACATAGCAGCAGTGGAGCTTAAGAATTCCTACCAAGTAAGGGAGGAGACTCAAGGTAATGAGCATGCTAATTGGCTTCATTTTCATAATCAGTTCTCAATATGTATGTAGACCAAAAGATCACATTGCATATTATGAATGCATCAAAATTCTACTCATCTATATAACCTGAATGAAACTGAAAAGTGCCAGATTGTATTTTCATTGTCAAATGAATATATAATATTTCATCCTTTCTGTTTAAATACTTGTTTTTTGAAGATAAAACCAACAGTCAGAACTGCCTTGAAGCATTTATTAGGACAAGATTCTTTTAGGTTATGACTTACCTTCCTCATGGGAAAGGACAACTAAGGAGCTCTTTAGAGATTCTGGGTATAGATAAAGCGATTTTTGCTGTGGAAAAAAGGAGTGGGGTAAAGTCAAAAGATTATTCTCCAACAACACGGTTCCTAGCATTTTTATCTTACTGACACTATGTAATACTCACACCTGAAGTATTTGTCTAAATGTTAAACATGCATAGATGATTTTATGTTTCTTCTTAAATGTAGAAATAAAAAAAAAAACAATGTTTTGGGTGGATGACCTCTTTTCAGCATTTGCTGAAAACTCCCTGTGAGAAGAATCAGGTGTGTAGTTCAGAGAAGTGATAATTAGCAAGGATTTTACTCTACTCTAATCTTACACCTCTCCTGCATAACATGAGGCATTAGCCTTCTAAATTTATCCAAATGAGCATTGCAGTGAATTATAAAATGCAAAGATAAAAATGCCATAAGGATCCTTGAGAGAAATGTCAAAATTCACAGCTGAAATATACATAAAGACTATGTGATTGTTTTTCAGTTTTATTTTATTAATCTCTTCCATTTATCAAGTAACTTAGAGAGAAGATCATCTGGATTTAATGAAGGTTCCTACGCTGACCCTTCTGCTTCCAAATATATGATTTGTAGAACAGAAGCTAAATCATAATTTATTTTCAGCAAGACGTTTTGTAGAATGTACAAATGTGATTGTGATTGAAATAATAGAATGTTGAACATCAAATGGCTGATATGATCAGCAGTATGCATTTATTAAAGGCTGTTCTGGAATCCCAGTAGAACTAAAGTGTGAAGATTTTACCTCGGTCCTAGGGCTTGGCTAATTTTTGACAGAGGGAATCATCTCTCTAGGCCTTGTTTCTCTTTTGAAATATCTCCACTGCCTTTCCTTCTGTGGTACTTCTGGATAGTGCTTGTTCATAACCCTAATGATGACTGTTGTTTCAATGAAAGAGGAATTATTATAGCATTTGCTAACAGACTGCAGGCATGGACTTTGCCTTAAGCTCTCTCATTTCCACACATGCAAACACAACACACACACACACACACACACACCAAAACAACAAACAAAAGCTTGTGTCTGCCAGAATAGAGAGCTGGAGGACTCTGTGCAAGCCACTTCCCAGTATTTCTGCATGGTCTGGAAAGTACACAGAAAGCTCCCTTATCTGGCAGGTTTTAGAACCCTTTTTAAATCCATGGATTTATTATTTATGCTTATTTTTATAAAGTAAAATTTGTGTTATCTATTATACAAGTTTCTATCTTTCTCTTAATTACAGATTCATGGAGCCCTCATAAAATGTTCCTTTTCTCAAATCATAGCATGACTCTTTCAAATGAGTCACAAATGCAGTATCTGCTTCAAAATGCAATAGCAAAAGCTGTTGGAATTTCTGATGCATAGTAACCATCTTTCTAAAACTGTTTATTTTATAAACTGTCACAGTATATTCATTTTCGTTTAGATATTTTAGAGAGAAGTTCTATAAGGTCTACTAGAGCTACCATGTTTCTGCTCTATAAGAATCATTTCAGGAATTTACAGCCTCTGAGTTAAGTCACAGATTTCTTTTTCCTCTGCAGTTATCTAATTTTGAATAAATAATACTCCTTCATTGCATAATTTCCAACCTGAAAAAATAAATTGTTTAAATATTACCATAATGAATGAAAAGAGTAATGGTAATTCACAAAATTATTATTTATCTAGATATATTTCTTAAGTATTTTTACAAATGATTTTAATTTTTAAAAAGTGATGAGTTTTTATTTATTTATTTTAATTAGAAAGAAAATTATTTTACATGTCAATCCCAGGTCCCTCTCCCTCTCCTCCTCCCCTGCTCGCCCCAACTAACACCCTACCTATCCCATACCCTTTAGCCTCCCCAGGGAGGGTGAGGCCTTCCATAGGGGGTCTTTAAAGTCTGTATTATTCTTTGGGAGAGAGCCTAGGCAACCCCCCTTGTGTCTAGGCTTGGGGAGTATCCCTTCATGTGGGATGGGCTCCCAAAGTCCATTCCTATGGTAGCAATAAGTACTGATCTACTACAAGTTGTCCTATAGATTTCCAAGGTCTCCTCACTGACAGCCACATTCAGGGGGTCTGGATAAGTCCCATGCTGGTTTCCCAGGTATTAGTCTGGAGACCAAGAGCTCTCCCTTATTCAGGTCAGCTGTTTCTGTGGGTTTCACCAGCCTGGTATGGACTCCTTTGCTCACCAGCCCTCCTTCTCTGCAACTGGATTTCAGTTCAGTTCAAAGTTTAGCTGTGGGTGTCTGCTTCTACATCCAGCATCTGTTGAATGAAGACTATACGATGGCATAAGAATTTGTCATCAATCTCATTATCAGAGGAGGGCATTTAAGGTAGCCTCTCCTCTGTTGCTTAGATTGTTAGTTGGTGTCATTTTTGTAGCTCTCCAGACATTTCCCTAATGCCTGATTTCTCTTTAAAACTATCATGTCTCCCTCTGTTATATTATCTCTTATCTTGCTCTCTTCTGTTCTTCCCTCAACTCAACCTCCCTGCCCCATCATTTCTTCCTCACCCCTCCTTTTCTCCCCTTCTCATTCTCCTAGTTCCCTCTCCTCTCCCCCATGCTCCCAATTTGCTCAGGAGATCTTGTCCCTTTCCCCTTCTCCAGGGGACCGTGTATGTCTCTCTTAGTGTCCCCCTTGTTTGGCAGCTTCTCTGGCAATGTGGATTGTAGGCTGGTAATACTTTGAATTCCTAAGGAATTTTCACAAAAGATCATCTCTATGACTCATACACTTTTTGTTTGAAAAAATTCCTAAACAGCAAGATTCTCATGGTCTAGATGTATTTCCAATCTGGATTGTGATAAAGGAATGATTAACAAAAGAGTTTCTAATGACTTGAATACCACATTCCTTAAGTGTTACTACATTAAGTATGGGAAACAGCTCAAGGAGAAAAGAGAAGTCAAGGTTCAATAGATGTTCAAAAGCCATATATTTTTAATTAGTTCCATATAAATCATAAGATGCTATTTTAGACACTAATAAAAGTGTTTTCTCTCAAAGAGACAATACACTGGAGCTTTATGATGTCTTTTCCTGAAAAGCTAACTCTGAATCTTTAAATAACTTACCTTTCCTAAAAGGTAGCCATCAGATAGATTCACAAACAAACACATTATTTGCAGCATGTAAAAGCCAAAGTTAGTGTTTTATTCATTGAAAATCATGAAACTGTCACAAAATTGCCTTAAAAGCTTTTCAACAAGAGTCCCTTGTTTACTTCCTAAGGAATGGGCAATATAAAGAACTCTACTTGAGAAGTAAGCTACAAATAACATTTTAAAACATATCTCCACAATCTTCTAACTTTTCCCATGAGGATCACAATAGTTCTCAAAGTTCATACAAAAAAAATATCAGCTAAACTGCAAATTATCAAGGTAGACTACAACACAGTAGCCACATATTTCAAGAGTAAAGAGTCTTCTTTATCTACTACAATGAGACAAATGTTTTAGCTGTAAAATGACATCTCATATAACTTAGAATTTGTTTCAGGAGTAAGTGCTGCATGGTACTTTTAAGAATACCTCTTAAGCTGGGTGGTGGTGGCACACACCTTTAATCCCAGCATCCAGAAGACATAGTGAGGCAAATCTCTATGAGTTTGAAGACATTTCTTGTTTCAGAGTGAGTTCCAGGACAGGCTTCAAAGCTACACAGAGGTAGAAAAACAAAACAAAAACAAAAACAACAACAGAAAACAAACAAAACAACAAAAACAAAAAGAGCACAACAAAAACCTCTTATTGAGTTTTATGGATGTTAGCTTCCTCTTGATATTGGCCATAGTGCCTTTATGAGGCTAGGTTTTTGCATCCTTGCATCATCTTAAGTCCTGCTTATGCAAAAGCTAGTGATACCTGGAAACATAATAAAATCTTAAAATCAAAGAATGAGGTTTCAATGCCTACCCAAACAACCACAATTCCCTGTTACAGTATTCTAACAATGAAACATAAATGTGATAAGGATAAAAGAAGATGGGCTTCTGATTTATTTCTCTGCCATTTTCATCTGTTTTCTAAATAAAATGAGTCAAATGAGAAAATAATTACTATTTCATACTCACAGAATATGAAACACTGTTTAAATAAAAGGTATAAAATGTAGCACTGATGCCTTGCAATCCCTTAAATAGTCTTACTAATTTGTATCAAGCCATTCATGTAGAAAGTGGTGAAGTTGAGTGTGCCTGTAGTGATGTTTACTAATGATACCATTAGTATTTAGCTACAATTCTCAGAACCTTAACTACATTCTTTTCACAACTTTAAGACATAGATCAAATCCCTGGTAGAAACAGAAAAAGCATTTGCAAGAAGAGCATGTGTTCCTTAAGAATGCATCGAACAGAAGATGAAGGCGTTCTATGTTTTAGGAAGATATCACAGAACTATCAGAGGTGAACATGAGTGTGCAGTTCTACTCAAATGTACAGTTTGATGCTTCTCATAGACCAGCAATGGGGTGCTTTTTAAGAATAACTATTTGTTTGTTAAACATGGATGGATGGATGGATGGATGGATGGATGGATAGATGCATATGCTACATGTACTCCAGATCACAAGAGTAAGGCCTCAGAGATCATCATAACAATGCCTGAATGTGGAAAGGAGACGACATCAGTTCCATATGTGAAATTCTCTGGATAATTAGAATGATCATCTAACAGCTGCAAGAGCCCAAGGAGTCCATCACACTGAGGAGTGTGTGGCTGATCCATGAAACAGCTGCTTCCAGATCACTGCCCAGATCAGAGTGGGGAAAAGTGGGGAAAGCCTAGGAATTAATAGCAAGACTTGCAAATAAAGTTGTGTTCAATGAGATCTAAATCTGAGGAGATTTGTTTTTGTCATTCCATCTGCCTGAGGCAAGAAGAGTTTGAATGAATAAGGAGAATAGACTTTCAAAGGGGATTGGTCTGAATACAACAGTGAAGGGTAGTCCCTCAGAAAATGCTGGAAAGTTGAAGTAGATAGTGTAATTTTCAATTTGTTGCTATTTTGTTTAAATGCTTGTTATGGATGAGAAGTGCTTTCATATCCAGATGCTTAAGGGTTAGAGGGTGGACTCCCCTAATACATGAGACCAATTGATAGGTATTGAGTCATGATCAGCCATATGAGGAGATAAATGATGGCTCTTCTGGGTGAGAAAAATATTGAGGGAATATTAGCTCCTGAAAGAATGATTGATATTTAACATTAAGTTACTACTCAACACTTCTCTTGCTTTCTTATTCCCTAGAGGTTTCTTGAATCTTCTCCCACTATATGATTGATACCCACGACTATGTAGTGATGTTAATCAGACTTTCTATACATGTTGTTTCCCAACATCTTTATAACAAACGACACTCTTTTCTTTATTAAGCCTCGGGTCTTTTTGTTTGTTTGTTTAACTTTGGTTTGTGTTAATGTTTTTGTTTTTATGTATGTATTTGCAATAACAACTTAAAAAACATCAAGCAAAAGCCAAGTATGTAGAAAAACACACAGAATTTGTAAAAATGTATTTCATAGTTCTTTGCTTGTCCAAAAGGCTAGTGCCTAAATCACTATTGAATATTATTAACACATCTGCATTGTTGTTTTCATTCTGTTGTAAGGAGCTTCCCTGAAGAATAGAATGTTTCAGTCAAAGATGAAACTGCTACACAACAGAGAAACATCTAGGTCATATGATGCTAGAGCTTAGAAGAGAGAGAACTTCCTTCTAAATGAAAATTACATAGAGGAGCTGACAATGAGGCTGCTTTGGGAAAGCTAGATGTGGTTGGAATCTGTACTGATAAAATCCCTGTGTACATAAAAGAGCTGCCCACCTACTTATGCATCCACTTATCTTTCCAACTATCACCTAGGTATATGCAGCCAGTGTTTACAGCATTGCTGTGTCAGGTTGTGACAGTGTGGTTTACCAAGCTAGGCCATGTGATTGTAAACTTCACTCACATGCCCTAAGTGGGGACACAGCTACTACACACCGTTAAATAATTTCACCAGCATATCCTTACATATAAGATGTAGGAAAGAAGTCCCAGAAAGGCAAGCTATAGAATCTGTTTATTATAATTGTCACTTTGTGGCCATTAGAAATACTTTCTATCAATTTGAGAACTAAGACATTATTTCTTTCTAGTGAGATCTTACTGCTAAAGGTGATACATACGTCAATCATAGGATATGGAGAATCAATCTGTTCTTCACCTGGAAGCTTTATATCTATTGGCATACTTTTGTAGTCTTAGCAGGTATTATTCATGCTGCCAGAAGAAAAAAATAATCCCAAATCAGACATATGAACCTTGCAAACTTCAACAACAGGCCTGACACGCTATGTTAATTGGTATAGTGGAAGCATAATGGTCATGGCAGAAATCAACAATTTCTGGCAGAGAGCCTCACCTGGAAAACATGCAGAGAATAAGAGACAGTGTAGTGCTCAGTCCTGAATGTGGTAGACAGACCACACTCAACAGAATGACTGTAAGAGCCATAGGCTGTGGATGACATCAAGGAAAGGTGTTTTCTGGACACAACAAGGCAATTGCACATATGAACTAATCACAGCAATTGAGACAACACATGCAAGACCTGAATAAACTAAAGGTAGATAAAAATCACAGAACACAGGGAGAAAAGTGGTGTTGTGTTTGGAATGAAAATATTTTCCATAGACTCATAGGGAGTGTAGGTGTGGCATCATTGGAGTGGACTTTGAGGTTTCAAATGCTCCACCCAAACCCAGTGTCTCTCTCTCAGTCTTCTTCCTGACTGCAAATCTAGATGTAGAACTCACAGCTACCCCTCCAGTACCATGTCTTTTTGAGGACCATGACAATAATGGACTAAACCTCTAAGTGTATAAGCCACCCTCAATTAAATCTTTTCCTTTATAAGAGTTGCCATGGTCATGGCATCTTTTCACAGCAATAGAAAAATGACCAAGACAGATGAATATAAAATACCACTCCTAGTTGAGAATCTTGTGGCATTTGATAGCTTTTGGAAAAGGAAGAGTCAGGTTGCTTTTATTTGTTTTGTTTATTTGTTTGTTTTTAATGATATGACTTCTGGTACATCAATCATATACCAGAGTAGGACCAAATATGACATGCCCCAACTAAGACTAGTTAAGCAACACAAACTCCAGTAGACATGGAGGAAAAGAATGTAAAGTTAGGCATGAGAGAAGGGAAAAGGAAAGAGGATGGTTATGGAAGGAGTTTGGAAAAGGGATATAAATATATTCACAATAAACTGTATGAAATTCCAAAAAATTAATTGAATCATTGATGTTTTTCAAAAAATGTTTCAAAATATTTTTTCTGATTGTGAATGATTGAAAAGTAAGTTTCAAATTTTAAAAACTAAAAATAAGGACGATTTAGATAATTCCATTTTAATGTCTTGAATTTTGTGAGATATTTTGTATTTTTTATGGATTCCCCCTAGGAAGGGGAAATAGATAAGATTTTCTGAGAATAATGTTTACATGGGGGATCTGAAAAGGGAGGTCAGAAGAAGAGGGGAAGGACAGAAGGTGAGTGGAGAGGAGAATATAAGCCAACAGGATGGTCAAAATGGGGGAAGGACAGAGAGAGAGAAGGAGCAAGGAAAGAGATATCTTGACTGAGGAAGCCATTATGGGGCTAGTGAAAAACCTGTATAATTAATGCTTGCATTTATGTGAAAAAGTGGAAATATCACTGCTACAAATGCTATGGTATAGTAATGATTCTTTTGTTTATATATTACCACTGCATAATTTTAAGGCAAATTATCAGCAACAATAAAAGGAATGTAATATTCAAGAGAAAGACAAATTATATTGAAAATCATATATGTCATGATATGCAATACAATAAACCTGAAATTACAGAAATGATGATTATATATAGTTTACTAACAACATAATTAAAAATTATTAAATCTTTAAGAATTTTGTATGATGTGTTTTGCATTTTATTTATATTCACCCTTTCTCCAAACACTTCCCTGATCTGACTCATTTCTCCATTTACCCAACTTTTTCTCACTCAAGTACAGTTAATGCTAGCACAGATAATATTGAATGGTCACCTTCAATTGGAGCTTGGCCAATATACCCATGGCTACTCCCTTAGAGAAAATAGCTAACAGTTACCAACAGCTCTAAGGCTAGAGATGGAATTTCATACTCTCATTTTCTGTCCATATTGGGATATTGTCTGGATATATATATGGAGTCATTTTAATACTCTTTTTACTTTGTGGAATATTAGGTTTTCCCATATGGGAAATAACTGCCCAGCCATAGGTTTGGTCCAGTATTAGTGTTAGGCAAGGATTTCAACTTGTGGAGCAGGATTTAGGACCAATTAGAAAATGGTTGGATACGCATATGACACTAGAGGACAAATCTTGCCACTATGTGGCTCACAGTGTTTACCTCTGGATATAATTACTTTTCTTTTCAGGACCTTGCATAACACTCTATAGTATTACAAAAGCTAGTCTAGACCAGTTCTGATGGGGAATGTACTGTGTATTTAATTGATTGTTAAATAAAATACTGTTTGGCCAATGAGACAGCAAGTTAGACAGGACTAGGAGTCAAAGAGGATTCTGGGAAATGTAGTAGAGAAGTGGTGATCCAGGCAGGAAGTGACATAGCAAGGAGACTCATATTTAAGCGAAGGAGAAACAGGAAGGGTCCTTTTTCCCTCCGCTCCTGCTCCAGCGGCACAATGTGATCCACCAGCAAGGAGGGACGCCAATAAGGCGTCCAATAAGGTAAGTCTTATAAAATATATAGATTTATGATAATAAAGACTGAGCTAGCAGATGAGAATCCTAGTCATTGGTCAAGCAGCTTTGAACCTAATACAAGTTTCTGTGTATTTATTTGGGTCTAACTCAGGCGGGCGGCTGGCATAAAGCTCACACGTGTCAATGGGGCTCAGGCGGTTTTTGGCAGAAAGATTTATTGTAACACAGTACCAGCTTATTTTTAACATGTTCTGTGACCAAGTATGTAATGTGTTCAGCCATAGTGTCTTAAGATCAAGTTCTGGATGGTAAAACAATAGCATGGCCAATAACCTGTAAGGTTCACACGAGACCTCAGTGTCCAACAACTTCCAAAGCTGAAACTCATGCATACAGTGGGGCTTTTGTTAGTCTCTGGTATTGAATAAGGGAATTATTGTCCCATTTAAGTTTAGCTCCATTTTAACTGTTTTGTGCATATGTATATGCATACAAAATATGGATTTATTTAAGTTAGCTCTGTAGCAGTAGGTTTTCATATGACATTTAAAAACATGTATTTAGTGTTATTTACCTTTCCCATATTCCCCCTGTATACTATTCATTTTTGTTACTACAATTGAACATGATATGTTTCATTATTTTTAGCTTTATGTACTAATGAGCTCTGTTTTATCTTCTGGGAAAGTTACACCTTATGTCCATTTGGTAACATACTGATTATGTCCATTTTGTAACATACTGATGTTGATGGATGTCATAAATGAAGAATAAATATTTGGAAATTCAATGTAAACATTCAAAAATGAAAGAAAATATACAATCTTTATATTTCTGAGTCTGTATTCCATCACATAGAACAATTGTTCCCCATATTGATTTACCTGGGAATTTCATTTTTTCTTATTAGCTGAATAAACATTCCTTTGTGTACATGTACCACATTTTCATCATCCATCTATTGGTTGATAGATGTCTAGATTGTTTCCTTTTACTGGCTATTGTCAATAGGGCATCATAAAAATGGATGAGCAGGTATCTCTATGGTAAGATAGAGTTCTTTGGATATACGTTCAGGAGTACTATAGCTGGATCATGTGGTAGGACTACTTTTAATGTGGATTATATAGTAGTGCATAGTCAATTATATGTGCTTGAGCAAATGCATAAAATAAATTGCATGGGTAATGGGCAGAAGAGAATATTTTTTGTAATTTTGGAATATATCTCCCACTCCTATACTCATCCCAGTTTTCTTAAAAGCAGCAGTAATTTGCTAATTGCCATCAGAGATACTCTATCCAGTAACTGATGGAAGTAGAGGCAGACATGCACAGACAAGCACTGCACTTAGCTACTGGAGTCTTGCAGAGGAAAGGTAGGTAAGATTGTACCAGCCATGATGGGGGAACACAGAGAAACAGCTGACCTGAGCCCACAGGAAAACATGGACCAACAGTGAGGCAGCCTGCAAGGGACCACCTAGGCCCTCTGCATGTATGTGACAATCTTGTAGCTTGGTGTTTTAGTAAGGCTTCTAACCATAAGAGCAGGACCTTTCTCTAGTGCTTAGCTGGCTTTTGGTAATCTGTTGCCCAGGCTGGATTATTTGGCTGAGCCTCAATTTATGGGAAAGAACTTGGTCCTGCCTCAATTTGATGGACCATGCTATGTACAAGTCCATGGGAGGCCTGTCCCTTTCTGAATGGAGATGGTGGAAGGGTGATTGGGGAGGGGTATAGATGGGAAAGTTAAGGAACAGGAGGAGAGAAGGGAGGGGAAAATGGCTGATATATAAAATAAATGAGAAATCATACTTAAATAAAAAACAGAAGTATGTTCATCTTTTGTATTTAATTTTTTGTCAGTGATCTAGTGAATCCATGTCTTTTCTCCAAAAATATTTTCCTAGCAATTAGATACATACTTGCAGTAAAAAATAGATTTTTTTCAAATATTGTTTCATACTTTGCAAGAAATATTTAATGATAATTTTTAATTCTGAATACTAAAGAAGACATCAGCAGTGATGTGTGTATGTGACCATGATTGTAAATACAACTCCTAACATATTACCTGAATCAAAATATGCACTTAAAGGCATATGCTGATTACATATTCATTTGACTCTACCAATATGTAAATTAGGAAAATTATAACCCCAAACTAATTTTTATATAAAGTATACTGTTGTTAAATAGTATACTTACTAGTTTCTTTAAAGTCAATGAATTTGTCAGTGCCCTTCCATGGGACTACTACAAGAGGTCTCTTTTAGCAAGCAAGAAATAAATGATTATATTTGATTATGTTTTCCCAAAATGGTATCATATTGTGAGTCATTCTTTCTAAAGCATCTGCTACCTTCCTAACTTAGTGTGTTTTTCATGGGTTTCATTAACTTTCAAGGCTTTCTAATATTTCAAATATGCTATAGTGTATAGGGAGAGATTCTCATGTGTTTTCTAGCTGCCTGCACTTATCATAACCATCCGATCAAAAGTGTTTCATTTTATGTGGAAGGGCTGCTCCAACAGACACAGTAGCATTGTTCTTGCATCAGCAGTACCAGGAACAATGTTGTCATGAATGTCACAAGGGCTAAAGCAATTAGATCTAAACTTGATGAAATTGCTGTACAATCCATTTACTGGATCATGTTGAAAAGCTTTCACATTCTTTTATGGTTCTGTAATAGCAGGTGGTTTGCATGTCAGGCCTAGCCTTCTTCCATGGTACCCTGACTCATAACCATGCATACAAAAAAAAAACACATTATAGCCTTGAGATACTGATTATGCCCATTGTCACATTTTTCTGTGGTTCTGTGTAATTGTTCAGCTGCAAGCCAGTTCCAGAAATGCTTAGTATTGTGCACTGGATGAATGTGGGCTCAACCTCCCTAAATGTTAGTGGTTATACATAGGGAAAGGAAGTCCCTGTTGAGACATAAAGGTTAGGGAGTTCTTTATGTGCTGACCTGTAAAAAACACAGATGTTACCTAGACGTATCCGTCAAACAACAGCTATTGAACAAGGAATATTGAATACATTTTGAAGAAAAACTGCTGTTATAATTAGGATTTAATATTTAAAACAAGCATGCTGTGGTTGAAATAGGTAAAATAGATACAGCATGTTGATAATTTGTAAAAAAAGATGTTAGTCTATGCTTTTATTATTTTATCTGGATAACATTTACAGTTAAGTGACTATATTAACAGCTGCTAGTGACATAAACCACCATGGATGAATTCTTCCTTCCTAAAATATATGTGTGCTTGAATTTGAAATATTGTTGCTATAATTGAACCCTTAACAGCAGGATGAGATTTTTTAAAAACTAAGTTACAAATTCTCCTTAGTTAATCTTTTTTGAACTTTAACAGGATTTTAAATGTTGTGCATAAATAAGACTGAATGGAACCAGTAAGATTTTTTATTACTAGACAAGACCTAAAAATCAACAATCCTCTAGGGTATAAAACTATTCCTATGGAGTTCTAAACAAATGTCTGCTCACCCCAGATAGAGATTCCATGACATAACAAAGTAAGGTTGACTCCAAATCCAAATTGATGAACCAATAAGTTTTATGGTGGTGGTGGGGGGTGATTACTTGCTAGCCCATTGAATTACATACAGGAGCAGAAATAACTCAAAGACAGACAAAAAACAATCCATGAATGATTGCTCACTGAAGCTGAAGTCCTAGACCTCTTTGCATGACTGGAATGCAGCTTAATAGTTGGCAGAATGTATCTGCAGGCAAGTCCGGTCAACTGAGTCTCTTGTAGGCCACTCAGGTTGTTTGAAAGAGTCTATCACCAGACCTTACAGATATAAAGATAAGAATGGAGTGGCCTAGTGGATTTGGTCATTTTAAGGGAATTCGTGAAGTGAGTTATTTACTTATTGTGTTTAGAAGTGAGTGTTGTACTTCCAGAACATTCTGCATCTTAAGGAGATTCCTATCAAGAGGCAAATTATTTATCTTGAAGATATTGATATAGCTCATGCTTGAGTTACCCTGATTTTCCATTTATATGGTGCCCATATCACACCATTGGTATTAGAAGAGCAGTTCTCAAACTGTGTGTCACAGCCCCTTTGGAGGGTCCAAAGACCCTTTCACAGGGGTCACCAAAGGCCATTGGAAAACACAGATGTGTATATATGGTACCATTCACAACGGTAGCAAAATTACAGTTATGAGGTAGGAACAAAAATAATTTTATGGTTGTGGTCACCACAACATGAAGAACTGTAGTAAATGGTCACAGCATTAGGAAGGTTGAGGACCTCAGCTTTAGAAAAAAAGGTGGACACATTTACAATATCAGTAGTACTTCACTGTAAGCAAAAAACCACTACTGAATGGTATCAGTCACACTAGGCTTTCTATTTTGGAGTTGTCAATTCTGTTAAGTTGAATGGAAAATGAATCTGCAGTCATTGGAAAACTCGGATATAGAGAGATACTTTATCCACTAGGTATCATTCTGTATCATATAGTAGATATTGGCATCCTCCTGTTAGGACAGCCACAGATGATGGTATAGTAAATATCTCAAAAACAAAGGTCTTTGGCATCTTTATACTCTTAATATATATTTACAACAATTATAAAATTCAAAACAATCATTTATGAAGACTGCCTACTTTTCTTCGACTCTCCTGCTGTTTCTGCACTTAAATATTTTCTTTACAAGCATTAATTTCTATACTAGTGTAATACTGGATTGACAGGTAAATTACCCTTTAAAAAGATTAGGAATATTCACCAGATAAACTATTATATTAAAATACATCACAAAGTTCCGACTTTCTTTCTTGACCTTATCATGAAAAATATTACTTTTATATTTTCAATGGAAATAGTGTAAATTATAACACCATTATAAAAGACACCACCACCCATACAGCAGAACACAGAAGAAAGCCATGCTCCCAAAAGGGAAACAATTAAGCTCTGACTTTCCCCTTTTGAAATCAGCATGAGCAACCTCAAATTAGCTGGGAACTCTTTATATGTGACCCAAGGAATAAAACACACACCAATTTTAACTTTGATCTTCCAAAAAGACTCGATTTGTGGGTTTGACGGTGGTGTCTGCCAAATATAATTTCGGGTTTATACATGATATTATTTTCCTCTTGAAGAATGTTATATTTTACTTCCAAAAAGGCATTCACAAACAAGCTTTAAGGAAAGCGTTGGGCTAGCATTTAAATCATAGTGCCTTTGTGTGTGTGTGTGTGTGTGTGTGTGTGTGTGTGTGTGTGTGTGTGTGTGTGTGTGTGGTGTATGCATATTCTCTAAAACACAATGTGTTCAGATTACACTCTCTCTCAACTCTTTCTTAATCTCCTTTCCAAGCTGTCTACCCTCCCCCGTATCTACCAGTTCCCTTCACAGTTTAGCTTGCTTTAGTGACCTATTTTCTTATATAGAGAAAAGCATACAGTGAAAATCCCATGGACAGATTATGGACCTAAAGTTTAAAGTTAATAGAAAGACAAACACCACTAGGTCTTACTCAACTAACATTGAAGTATAAAATGGAATAGTGGCTTTTAGAACCTGAGGAAACTACAGCAAAGGAAAGTATGAGAAAAATAGCAACAGATTTAATATACTGGTTATATACATAAAATTTGCCTGTGAATTCTATTTCAAAGTGTGTAGAGGGGTGATAAAAATGATAAAATTTTTTTGAAAATTTTTATTCTTAAAATATTTCTCAAAAGAACTATTAGGATCTTTAAATTGTCTCATCAGCCACATTTCTGAGGTCAAATGCATGCTAAATTTTCTGAACTGGAGATTATACAGTAGAGATCTGTATTGAAATGCCACTACATAGCAAATGCACACATACAATTGTGTTTTCATTGTAAAGACATGTAAAGGAGGAGAGGCTGCTCAGGAGATAATATATGACACTTGCTTTCTTGAAGAAGAGCCAGATTCAGTTCCCATCACCCATATCATAGGACTCACAGCTAATGGTAACTCAAGGTCCAGAGGTTCTGGTGCCCTGTTCTAGCTTCTGCGACACTATACATATGTAATGCATGTGAAAACAGGAAGGCATATTCCCATTCACAAAGACAAAAATAAATGAACTTTGATTCAATAAAAAGAATAAAATTCTTGTTGGAAATGTAGAAAAGTACACTTATTTCCTGGTGTTTAATAATGTTCCTTAATCATGATACATTTGTGCATAAAGATAAAATATTTTTAGTTGAAATATAATACGACTTCCCACATCAGAAAGTTACCATTTTTGCATTAAAAAAGAAGTTACTAAACAAAAGAATACACTTGAAAAATATACAAGAATAATTTATATATATATATATATATATATATATATATATATATAACCCTTATAAATCAACAAAGAAGATATAGTAGATTAAATAAGTAAGGAGAATTCAAAAAACATTCACAAAATAGCACATGTAAAGAGCCATAAACTTATGAAAAGATATGTATGTGCACTAAACCTAAAACTCCAAATCTCTTAAAGCACAGCACAATAAAAACAATAAACAGAAGCCTTCACATTCTGTGGCAGAGGGAAGACCTGAAAAGGCTCTCCAGCATCCCTAGTGAGAATACAATTGGATAACACTTTGAGATACTGTGGTATGCATGGAAGCCAACATAATGAAATATTGTGTGGACATGAACAACAGTCCATATGTCCATCTGATCTTTAATTTGCCAACAACTTTCAGTGTATATCTATACCAGTTAATGTAGAGAAAAACATAACATGCATTCCTATAGCAAATACTGCAAAGGCAAAATAAAAAAAAGATTCCATGACAAAAATTTAGTTGTTTAGATACATTCACAGCAGATCAATTACGTATCCTTCAAAACCACAAGAACATTTTACTGCAAAATAGGGTGTATTGTGATTTATCACATCTCCAGAGTTCAGCCTTTAGGTTATAAAATTTACCTATCTGTCCCTGGCTAAATGCAAAAACCATTTCCAAGTCTGAGAGTGATTTGTTATTATTTTAAATTCTAGGGAGTTTTTGTCTCTTACGTTGGTGTTCACTCGACTTTTGAGGAATTTTAGCAATGCAAAATATCCATGTATTGAAAAACTGTGAATCTCTTTCACTTGTTTTCCTAAGTTTGCATTCAGACACCATATAGAAAGGAGACAACTTTCTCCGTGTGGGAAATGCCCTCATAGTGTGAGAGTAAAATATTAGATTTATTTAAATTACCCATATCATTACTGTTTTCTCTTATGTACACAAAACTCTTATTCAGTATTTCTGCTGATCTTACCACCTAAAAATTTTCAAGAAAGAAGAGAGTTAAGTGTGTTACTGCAAAGAAATGTCAGACCAAAAGGATTAGTACTGCCCTGAGTTCAAAAGGTCAATGGGTTTTTGAGGGATGGATGGCAAGCTGTTGCCTGATACATTATTTGCCATCAAAAGTACCCAGCCTGGTTCCTGAAAATCAAAACCTGCAGATAGCTCACTTGGCAATGTTTATGAATCTATTATGAGAGGGTCAGTGGTAGGGTATTACAAGACAAGCTGTCATCACTGGAAATAACAGAGCTGGGGCTGAAGGCTTCTGTGATGAGTACAGCACCATGGTTAGACTAAAGCATTTAAAAACAGCAGAACAAGAACGCATTAGCTGGGAACTCTAATTAGCATTATATAGGAACTATAATTAACATTATATCCGTGTTTCTCAATAGATAATCTATAGTTAAGTCCATAGTGACTCACTCTATTGGAATACATTTAAATGGGCCACATGGAAACTTAAAATGTGGCCATACTTGTAAGTTTAAAACTCAAAAAAACACCTAAATGAATGACTAAGTTTCATATATAAAACTAACTTTAAAAGAAAAGCTTTGTAGTAAGGATGCTACAGCAGTATAGAACCATGATATTTTAGTCCCCTAAAGACAGCATGAGTACATGATGAATCATAAACTACACAGGAAGCAGAAAGATGGCTCACTAGTACTTGCTGTTCTTCCACAGGCACTGGGTTCTATTCCCAGAAGCCACACCTAGCAGCTTTCAACCGCCTGTAACTCCAGTTTCAGAGGATCTGATGTCATCTTGTAGAGAGCAAGCACCACACTCATATGTGCACAACCACACACACACATACACATAAATTAAAAGATAAAATACATTTGTAAATAAAACAGACAAATGCATCACTGAGATTTTCCTTTCTGATAGTGAGTAATTTTGATATTCTGAGAAAGATCCTGATTAATATAAAGAAAACCTGTGATCTGTGTTTTGAAGTTTTATAAACAAAAGTAAATGTGTGCCTTATGTTTCTGAAAGCAGGGAGATTCAGTAGTGTTCCACCACTGCTGAGAACCTTCTTGAGTCATTATTATTCCATGATGGAAAATAGAAGGAGGGTCAAGCAACCTGGTATGCAAAAGTAATGAGAGACACAATTCACCCAAATAGCATATCTTTTTTACATGAGGAGTCCACTTCTTTGCTAATAAAATTAATGTACCCTTGATGATAGATCCCAAAAGGCTAACACAGAGGTCACATCTCCTGTCCCTGGTACACTGGGGATTAAGTTGAAGAACATAAAATTTGAAGAAAACATGAAATTGTAGCACTGTTAAAACAATTACTCTGACTTCACCTAACGAGACTTTGGGGTTTGTGTTTAAAGTGTAATGTTAGCACGAGGAACACATTTTTTTTTTTTGGGTTTCTCCATCCTAGTACAGACCCCTTCGTTCTTCATTCCTCCCTCTCTTCAACTAAATTCCCGATTTCGGCTCATTGTATATCTGTGGATGTCTGTCTCTGTTTCCATCAGCCACTGGGTGAGGGCTCTAGGATGGCATAAAGAGAAGTCATCAATCTCATTTTAGGGGGAGGGTTTTTAGGTTATCCTCTCCACCATTGCCTGGATTGTCAGATCGTGTCATCCTTGTAGGTCTCTGGAGATCTCCCTGGTTCCTGATCCCTTCTCGGGCCTACAGTGGCTCCCTCTGATATCGTTTCTCTCATCTTGCTCTCTTTCCTCTATTCTTCCCCCAACTCAATGTTTCTGCCCCTCCATTTCCTCTCCTCTTCTCCTCTTCTCTTGCTCTTATTGTAGCAGCTCCTTCCCCCCCCACCCTCATGCCCCCAATTAGTTCGGGAGTTCATGCCACTTCCATTCCTGGGGACCATTTAACCCTTAGAGTCCTTCATGTTTCCTAGTTTCTTTGGTGAAGAGCATTATATACTGGTAGTCTTTTGTTCTATGTCTAAAATTCATATATCAGTGAGTACATACCTTGCTTGTCTTTTTGTGACTGGGTTACCTCACTCAGGATGGTTTCCTCTAGTTCCATCCATTTGCCTGCGAATTTCAAGATTCCATTGCTTTTTTCTGCTGAGTAGTACTCCATTGTATAAATGTACCACATTTTCTCAATCCATTCTTCAATAGAGGGGCATCTAGGTTGTTTCCAGGTTCTGGCTATTACAAACAATGCTGCTATGAACATGGTTGAACATATGTCCTTGTTGTAAGTACATGCCCTATTTGGGTATATACCCAAGAGAGGAATGGCTGGATCTTGAGGTACACTGATTCCCATTTTTCTGAGCAACCGCCATACTGATTTCCAGAGTGGTCTTACAAGATCGCACTCCCACCAGCAATGGAGGAGTGGAGGAACACATTTTTAAAAGTACAACATAAAATGACATTGAGGTTATCCATATTTCATTTTTCCCAAATAGGGAACTTTTCTCTAAACAGCTAATGTCACTGAATCAGTGCAGATAACATCTGCAAACCATGTTAATGATCCTGAATCAGCAAACATACAGAGAAACAGCTATGTGCAAAAATCAGTTCAAAAAGTAGAATTCATTTGCTGAAGAGTTAAGCTACTAATATTCAGATATAGAATGCAAATCAGGTATCTCTGAATGCCTAAGGCAATGATGGAGTGAGGCTCTTCGTTTAAGAGCGATCTCAATAATTCCTAACACATTGAGTAAAGAGACATGTGCATGCTCCAGGCTTGAAAAATAGAATCCTAAGCAGTAATGGCCAAATCAAACTATCAAGTAGATATGAGAAATGAAAGAATTAAGATACTGTAAAGACAGGAAGAAGTAACTAAGATGACATCATGCATTTTATATTAAAAATAGAGACAAGTGATAGAAACAATGGGTTATTAATTTGGAGGATCTTGTTTGCTTATTGAATTTAAAAGTAGGTAAAAGTTTATATTGTAGTAAACATAACGCCTATAAACATAAACATAAACAAAAAAGCAAAAGAAAAAAGAAATGTCTTTAAAAATTTACAAGTCATCTATTTTAAAACTATATTTTGAGCAGAATACAGTCTTGTAGCGTGGTTTTACAAAAGTCTTTATTATGGAGATTCAAAAGGAAATATGGACTGAAGAATACAGGACAAAGTGGAAGCCTCTGTAGGTACATCTGCCTTGTGCTGCAGTTCTGCCAAGGCCAGATGTGAACAACCGCAAGGCTTGCTTCTGCTCTGAACTCCCAAGAGAGCTAGAGAGACACCCTTGTCTTCCTTATAAGAGATCTCGATTGCACACAGAAGCCACGCCTGAAGACCAGTATTCCCAAAACTATTGATGGAATAAATTCCCACAGCAACGTCATTTAGTAAATGTCAAAGGACAACATGCATGGATGGGTTCTCTCCTACTACTACTTGGGTGCCAGAGAGAATCCAGTTTAGTACATCAGCCTTGATTTCAGTGGCCTTTCCAAGCTGAGTCACTTTGTCTCAGGGGAAGGAGCATGTGAGTTCCCATGCTAGCTGTAAAATTACAGTCAGTTGAAAGGAGAGGGAAATTTTTTTGGGGGGTGTCTCTGGAAGTTCAGCCATGATCCATATAATTGTCTCACATGTTTGTGCACCTAAGTAACATTAATTGGACTTTAAGGTTTACAAGATAAAAATAAAAGATATAAAGGGTTGTCAGGATAATGCCATATAAAGTATCCGAGAGGAAGTAGAGGAGTAGAATGGGGGTGGGGGTGGTGACTATAACCAAAGTACATTGTGTGCATATGTAAAAGTACCCAAACTTAATAAATTTAGAAATAAGTATAATTAAAAATAATAAGACTGAATGTTATGGGAAAATAAACCTTATCACAGACGTTTATATTTTTAGAAATGTGACTGCAGCAATATTCTTTACATTTGCTTCAATAATGGAACATTACTCATCTCTTACCAATGATAATTCCTCCTTGAATTCATTTTGGCCTTGCTCGAAGAAAGTAAGTGAAACATCAGTCTTTTGCAGCCTGCTCAGAACAGGTCGTTTGTGTCTTTCTCTGTTTCAAGGCTGGTTCTGCAGGCACCTGCTCTGAAAGCAATACCCAGCCTCAGTAGTGAGCCACTGAAGCCTGCATTTCACAGAAAGGTACCAGGGAGGCTCTCAGCATTCATGCAGAGTTCTACTGGGGAGTAGCTTCAGCTGGACTTCTGTCTTGATATACGGTTGCATCTCTTTTGTGCTAGTAACTCAGTACTTAACAAAAGTTTTTACCTTCTTTTCTCTTCACAACAAAGAAAAAAAATAAACAACAACAAAGAGTGAGAGTTATAGAGACAGAGAGAAACAGACAGACTCTTTTGGTGATCCTATCTGGTCATACACATGGCCCCTGGAGTCCATAGACATCTCAAAACAGAGAAAACCACCTTGCTGAGACATCAGAATTCTTCCTGAAATCATATCAAACTCTTTTTTGTTATGGCACTAAGCTTAGGATATTGGCTAGAATACTTATCTAATTCCATGGCCTTTACACTGGTGAATGAACTCTTTAAAATAAGTATTGTTACTTTTATTCATGTTATTCATATATTTATGAGAAGACTATGTCAAAAGTATACAGGACCCAGGCATGGCAGTGCAGAATCCACATCTATAATGAGAAAGATGAGCCAGACGTATCAGAATTCAGACCCAGCTATAGTTATATAGAAAGACATTATGTAGAAAAAGAGAAAGACAGAAACAAAGGAAAACAGTCACAGAAATGGAAGCAAAAGCAATCAAAAATAGACAAGCAACTGAAAGTCCAGAATAGTTACTTAGCAATGTGTTTCCTATGAACAAAAAGCAAAAGAAATCCAACCACAGTAGTTAGTGATAAGGTGGAGGAGAAGCAGATATGATGTGTATCCCCAAGTTACAATGATGAATTTACAGTAATGAAAATGTATAGCCTGTGTGAAAATAAATCAGTTCAACTTTTGGTAAGATTTTAAATGGGTTCATTATTTTAAGTAAAGGTTTTAAAGGTATTTGCTAGTATTCAATATGCCTAAATTTTTCACCAACAGATTCAACCATTAGCTGTAATACTAAAGGAATTACATGTGTTCAGACCTGTTATCTTGCTGTCATCAATGATAGGATGTATCCATGAGCTTCGACAATGTGAAAATAAATAAGAAGAGTTAAACAAATCTCACCTGCATGAATTAATAATTATAAATCTAATAAATATATTGTCAACCAAAAAATAGATAGACAAACCCACAAAAACAGAAAGTCTTTGTGTCTCATACAACTCCAAAAAAGACAGGAAATAGCATAGTTTATTAAAGTGGAATAATTATACTAAATTTAGTCTAACATGAAGGTGGCTGCTGATTCTTCTGAGGCCTGTTGTTCAGGGTATGGGACCTTAATACCAGCCTACTTCTTTGTTGATGGTGTAAAGTTGCAACATCTCAGTTGCTGGAAACATGGGTAGCATATTTTTTAATAAATAGTTGTAAATTTATGTAAATTTCATGTACTTTGATATAAAACTTTAAAACTAGAAGCAATCCAAGGTTGGGTTTTTCTACAGAAGAACTAAAAGAGCAGCAGGATGTGATAACATATATAAGGCAACACTCCCTAAGGAACTATTGGAGGTTAATGTTGTGAAAGAATGTCATTTGCTTCTATGATGTAGCCAGTAGAAAGTTGACCTTGATACAGTAAAGACTCTCACAAGCAAGCTAACACAAGCAATACCGGTTAAACCCAGTGAGCCATACTCAAGAACAGACTTGAATGTATGGGGACTTGTTGAGGAATAGGCTACTGGGAAGAGAAAGGGGAGAATAGGAACTAAAATGACTTTAATTTATTATGTAAATGTGTGAAACTGTTGAACAATAAACATTTTTCAAAACTTTTAATATATTAGAAGAACAGATGTACCTATCAGGACATTATGTCCAAATTAAATTACTCAGAATGAGGGTGGGTAAGATACCTCATCAAACACAAAGACACATCACTCACCTGGAAAAGACATTTCTTACATGAAAATTGGTAGGTCTCTAGAGGCACTGAAGCAACATACAAGTAAACATACCTAGCAAATGCACATCAGCATAACTTACCTAGAGCAAAACAGTTTCTGGAACTTCAGACCCACCCAGTTTAAGAAGCATTTAGAAACAAGAATTCCTAGGTTAACTACCCTCACCCCAAAATACTGGTTTCCTTGCAAACTTCAGCCATTCATAATATTTCTTCATTCACTCAAAAGTTATTTTGACTTGATTTAATCACGCGTTGCTTGAAGTTTGCACATCCTTTGTTTTATGTCTTTTCTTTTTCCTCTTTTTACCTTCCTTTGTTCTCTTTCATCTCTTTCTGGTCAGGTCCAAAATGTTTATTTCAACTTCCCAAGAAATTCTGCATGTGAGTTGGAGTGATGCATATGATTGAATTCTTTTATTTTTGCCAATGTGTTGCATATTGTGGAAATATTTCTTTGGAAATTCACTAAAATGAAATTGAAAATGGTTGTTGCAAAAGTAATACTTGCAGCATATCTATTTGGAGTTTTATACTGTTTTTAATATTTTTAGTTAACATAAATAATAAATGATTTCAGTATGAAATTTTTATAACATAAATTAATGTACTTTATTCATGTTCAATTTCCATTATTCTTCCTTGTCACACTGTTTTCTTTGCTACCCTACCACACAAAGACCCCACACACATCATTTTCTCCATATGAAAGAAATTTGAAAAGTTTCCATTCTTTTCTCCTTTCTTATTTCCTTTTGACAATATGCTTTTTTCTCATACAATATATCCTGGTTATGGTTTCCCCTCCCTCTACTCCTCCAAGTGCCTCCCAATGTCCCCTCCTATCTGCATCCACTCCTTTTCCTTCTCTCATTAGGAAACAGAAAGGGTTCTTAGGGATAATAATGAAAGAAAATAAGATAAACAATACCTAACACATTGGAATAGGACAATACAAACACACACAAGGAATCTCATAAAAGCACACTTTCAAGAATCTCATAAAAGCACACAAAACTGGAAGCCATATTATATGCCCTACAGATATATAATACACATGATAAAAGAAAAAGAAAAAAATGTAAAATCCCTGACATGAGATTACGAGACAAGGAACTTCCCAAGATGCTCTTGATTTCATTTTCTTCTGGCCATCTACAACTGGATATATGGCTTATCCTTAAGAATAGTTTGCTTCCCCAGTGAGACTCACTGGAAGAAAATTACATTTTATTTGTGAGTGGTTATCAATTATAGATAGATTCTGGATAACGGACAAAGGAATGTGGGCATGTGTCTACATCTCCATATACTTCTAGGAACCCATGAGGTACAAACCTGTGCAGTCCCTGTACATTCTGTCTCAGTCTTTGTACATGTATACATCATTCCTGCTGATTTAAGGGGCCTTGTTTCTATGATGTCCTCCATTACCTATGGATCTTTTTTTTGTTTGTTTGTTTGCTTTCTCTTCCTCGTGGTTCTATGATCTCTGAGGAGAGAGATTGAGGAATTTGATGGCAATATCCCCTTTAAAGTTGAGTATTCTAAGGGTTCTCACTCTCAATACTATCTGGCTGTGGGTCTCTGAATTTGTACTCATCTGTTGCAGGAGGAAGCTTCTCTGATGATGGCTGAGCATGACATTCACCTAAAAGTATAGCAAAATATAACTTGGAGTTATTTTATTGCTATGTTGTTTTAGTAAAATATTATTAGTATTTGATTTTACACTAAATCCCTGGGCTAAATAATCTTGGTTTCTTGGTCACCCAGGCAGTGTTGGACATGAGTTCTACTCCAGAAAATGGACCTTAAGTCAGATCTGTTATTGGTTGGTTACTACCACAAGCTTTGCACCACCATCATACGAGCATATCTTGAAGGCTGGACACCAGTGTAAATCAAAGGGTTTATATCTTTGTTGATGTTTACATTTTCCTTTGGTAGAATGCAGAGTATTTTCCTGTATTCAAGAGGCTAGTCCATAGGTGTGAAGGCACTATGTAGGTACCAGCTGGAAGTCTGTCTATACAATGAGTTGTGTTGTTTTCAGCAATGGAAACTGTTATGGAATATTAATTTAAGATATCTTAACATTTGTTTGTGCTGTGGCACATTTGTTTAATGATGTAAAAAATGTGTTGCATTATTTATGTTACATTTGTTTAACTCTGTAAAGCTATGTTACTTTGCATTTTAAAACACATGATTGGTCTAATAAAGAGCTGAACGGCCAATAGCAAGGCAGGAGAAAAGATAGGTGGGGCTGGCAAGTAGAGAGAATAAACAGAATGAGAAACTGGGGAGAGAAAATAAAGGAAAAAGAAAAGAAGGGTCCAGTCATCCAGCTACACAGCCAGACTTGGAATAAGAAGGAAAGACAAGATATACAGAAATAGAGAAAGGTAAAAGCCCAGAGGCAAAGGATAAATAAGATAATTAGTGAAGAAAAGTTGGCTAGAAACAAGCCAATCTAAGGCTGAGCATTCATAAGAAATGATAAGCCTCAATGCATATTTATTTAGGAGCTAGGTGGCATCCCTACAATGAGGCAAGATTAAAAACAAAACAAAACAAAAAAGAACAAAAGGGGACTTACCTTGCTGACAATTTATGTAGGGCAACCTATAGTTATAGTGACAACCTGGATTGATTACAGTTTCCTATAAGACCCCTTTGGCAAACAATTCAATTAGATGTTAACTTCCGAATATGAGTTGCTTCCCCCCCCTTTTTTTTTTTGAAATGCTGGCTCCCAGTGCTATGATTCTTCTAATTTAAACCTTCACTTAATCTCATAAATTTAGATATGTTGTGTATTCATTTTTATTCAATTCTATAGTCTTTAATTTCTGTCTTAATTTTTGTCTTTACACATTTTTCAGTCAGCAGTGAGGTTTTCAGTTTCCATAAGTGTGTAAGGTTAGGAAATTTTTCTTCCATGTTTTTTTTTTATTTGAACTCCAAACAGGATTGAATTACATGACAATCCCAGTTCCCTTCTCCCTCCCTTCCTCTCCTATCATCCCCCCAACTAAAACCCTACCTGTCACATATCCTTTCTTCTAATCTATACCTGACTCAAACTTTCTCCTCCCTCATGACCTCTGCATTCTTCCTTTTCTTCCCTTCTCATTTTTTTTAAATAGTGTCTGTGTGCCTTTGACCTGGGTTCCTTCTCCTTCTTCTACTATTATTTTTGGACTTGGTCTTTTCATAGTGTCCCATATTTCCTAGAAGCTTTTTGCCAGGATTTTTAATTTAACATTTTCTTTGACTGAGGTATCCATTTCTTCTATTGTGTCTTCACATAGCTTAGATGCTCTCTTCCATCTTCTGTATTCTGTTGATGAGGCTTGCATCAGAGTTTCTAATGTTTCTTTTCCAAATTTCCCTTGTTTGGGATTTTCTGTGTTGATCCTATTTCACTTTCGGGTCTTAAAGTATTTTATTCATTTCCTTTCAGTGTTTGTGTTTTCAGAAATCCCTTTAAAAGGGATTTAATCATTGCCTCTTCATATTCAGTTTTGGTGCAAATCTCAAGGCCTACTTCAGTATAGTTCCTGGCCTCTAGTGGAAACATATTAACCTGGTTCTTACTGGTTTTGTTTTTACACATGTATTTAGACATCTGGGTTTTGGTTGTATGTAATTTTACATGCTAATATCTGGTCATGTCTTGCTGGGTGGCTGTTCCTTGATTTCTCTGGTCATCAAGGGATGTGATGGCTGTGTGTTGCCTTGTTGGTGCTTCTTCTGCAATCCTTCCTGTAATTACTCCTGGGTATTATGGGTAAAATATGTTTGTAAGTACTGGAAGCTGACACATAGGAATGGCTGTATATGTTCACATGCCATAGCAAGTTTAAAGAGGTTAGCGCACCTTTTTCAGAAGTCAGTTTAATCACAGGTTAAAAAATAATGACTGAGCAAAGATTTATTTGTGTTGCTTAATTAGACAATTAATTTCAGTTTATTTTCTTTAAAATATTTTTGTAGAATTGGCTTATCCCATTTTTGAAGTCATTTTATATACCCAGATAATAAAAATTGCATGCATGAAGTAAAGTTTTAAAAATATCATTATGTAATCTCTTTTTAAATTTAAAATATTTGAACTTCTCTCAAACTAGGCCAGGACACCAACCCTCAGAAATAATGCAGCAAAGACTTATTCAAGATGAAAGATAATGCTGAAATCTTGTGTGCTTCTAACCATTAAAGGGTTTTGATCACTTTTCTAGTCATGTTTGATAAAAATGGCAAGAAAACTAATTAGTTTTCTTGCTTTATACACACACACACACCTACATACACAACCACATACACACAGATATACACATATATACATTGGTCTAGCTCTTGGGGGATGTGTTTGATCTAAGTGATTTATAATAAATTTCAATGAACAAAGATGGAATATTTTAATGGTCATGAATTTAACATCTGATAAATTAGAAATTTCATATAATTTTTATAATTTCAATTAATGAACATAAAATATGTCAAGTCAATATACATTTAGCAAACATATTAACAATATCAGCACTTTTTAAAATTAATTAAAAGACAAGAAGGTTTCTTATTACATTGGTGGGAATAATATAAAATATTTCAAAACGTCTTAAATGACTGATCTTTAGTAACTTTTCCATTGCCACAATAACAGAACTCTATTGTTTAAATTTGTTAACAGTATTAAGGTACATATTACAACATTTAATAGGAGACACAGACTTCAATTTTCTTGTGTTTTACTTTAAAATCATAATAAAAGTTATTTGTGGGTCCAATGGAGGGAATATAAAACCTTCTAAAAATTAATTTTTTAATTAAATTTGTCACAGTTGTGATAATTGCAACAAACTAAGACCTTTTTGTATTGCATTCATATATTATGTTATTTCTAAATTATAAAAATCTTGTCCATATTAAAAGAAAAACACACACAAAACACTAATATATGATGTCAAATATGACATACCAGATAGAGTAAAATCAGAGAACATACAAATTTGATACATGAAACAGTAGAGAAATGACCTATTAAGTTATTGTAGACAACAGACTCTTATTGCAGGTGTACATTTGGGAAATCTGAATTACTATAGATATTCAGAAGAGCAGAGAGTTACAATCTATAACAAAACAATAAATATTTACCATAATATATGCACTGCCAACAAGTCTGTGGTGGTATGAAAGAAAATGACCCCCATAGGGATTGGCACTATTAAGAGGTGTGGCTGTGTTAGAGTAAGTGTTGTCTTGTTAGAGGAAGAATGTCACTGTTGAGGCAGGCTTTCAGGTCTCATATATGGTCAAGATACCACCATGGGTCACAGTCTATTTCCTGTTGCCTTCTGATCAAGATATAGCCAGCACCATGTCTGCTTGCATGGTGTCATACTCCCCTGTCATAATGACAATGGTTTGAACCTCTGAACTGTAAGCCAGCAGCTCAATTAAATATTTTTATTTATAATACTTGCCATGGTTATGGTGTCTCTTCATACCAATAGAAACCCTAAATAAGATAAAGTGAAAAGAGAAAATAAATTCTAGACTTGCAACATGACAGATCACACAACAACAAACAAGCCAGAATACAACTACCATTTGTAAACATGACAACAGTTTCTCTGTGTCCCCTTGTGGCTCAAAGGTATGTGGAATTGGTACCATCTAATTTTTTTCTTGATAACTCACAACTTTTCTGGATTATTCAGTAATGTTAAAGTCTTCATAAAAATCCAACCCTAGCATCAGTATTTGCTGTAGGAATACCTTTTCCAAAGTTGAAGAACATGCAATTATTATTACCATTATATATTAAGTAAACTAAGGCACATTGGCTTGATTCATGAAGGACAAAACAGAGAAATAAAACAGGACTTTCAAAGTATCTCTAGCCATCATTACACTTCTGTCCTTTTGTTCTTCTTAACTTCTCTGCTGCTCTCAGCTTTGACTAAGTTTATGATGTTTAACTGGATTTTAAGCTTTTAAATGGGCTGTTTACCAGTTCTTCCTTTCAGATTTGTGTGTGTTTCTTGATCAAACAGCAGTTCTTTAGTCAGAAAGTTAAAAAATTATTATTCTAACAATGTTGAGAGTTAAATGAACTAAATATTAAAGTTGTCCCATTCATGATCTCTGCACTTATAAAATGAAAACACTGAATTCACACATGTCCCATCAGTCTAAGAGGTTGGGCACTGAACTGAGTTGGCAGAGTGCTAGACCTAGTTTGCAGGAAGCCCTGGGTTCAATCCACATCACTACACAAATCTGTATGTTGAGTTGCACACCTGCAATATTAGCACTTCAAAATTAGAGGCAGTAGGATTAGACACAAGTATATCTGTTCAACAATGTTCATAGCAGCATTGTTTGTAATAGACAGAACCCAGAAGAAACCTAGATGCCCCTCAACCAAAGAATGGATGGAGAAAATGTTGCATATTTACAAAATGGAGTATTACTCAGCAGAAAAAATAATGAAATCTTGAAATTCTCCAGCAAATGAATAGAACTGGCAGAAACCATCCTGAGTGAGATAAACCAGTCAGTCACAGAAAGACAAACATGGTATGTACTCACTCATATATGGATATAACACATAGAGAAAAGGACTACCAGGTTATAATTCACACCTCCAGAGAAGCTTGGTAACAAGGAAGACCCTAAGAATGACATACATGGTCTCCCTGAGAAAGGGAAAAGGACAAGAGCTCCTGAGCAAATTGGGAGCACAGGGGCAGAGAGGAGGAAGGCAGGAAAAAGAGAAAGGGAGAAGAGGAGAGGAGGAGAACATGAGGGGTCAGGAAGACTGAGTAGGGGGAGGAATAGAGTAGGACAAGAAAAGAGATACCTTAATAGAGGGAGCCATTATAAGTTTAGAGAGAAATCAGGCACTAAGGAAATGTCCAGAGATCCACAAGGATGACCCAAACTAAAAATCTAAGCAATAGTGGAGAGGCCACCTTAAATGCCCTTTCCCCTATAATGAGATTGATGACTACCGTATATGCCATCCTAGAGACTTCATCCTGTAGCTGTTGAAAGCGGAAGCAGGCACCCACAGCTAAACACTGAGCCACGTCCTCCCTGCTGGAGAAATCCACAGAAACAGCTGACCTGAACAAATAAGAGCACAAGGACCCCAGTCACAAAGTTGGGGAACCAGAATTGGACTGAACCAAGTCCTCAGAATGTGAGTGCCAGTTAGGTGGCCTGGGCAGTCCATGGGACCTTTGAAAGTGGAACCAGTATTTATCCTTAGTGTACAAATGGACTTTGGGGGCTCATTCCCCACAGAAGGATACTCTATTAGGCCAGATACAGGGAGTAGGGCCTAGGCCCTCCCCCAAGTGATGTGACAGATTTTGATGATCCCCCATGAAAGGCCCCAGCCTCCCTGGGAAGTCAGTGGAGGGGTTGAGATGGTGGACTGGGGGGGCATGGGAGGGAGAGGGAATTGGGATTGATATGTAAAATAAGATTTTTTCTAAATTAAATTAAAAAAAAATAAAGAAGTTTAAGGTGATCCCCAGCTAAAGAGAGTTTTGTCCAGGCTGACATAAGTGAAACCCTGTTTTTAAAAAACCTAACATGTCTCATAAGGTTAAGGCAAGTATAATTAAAAGGTGAGAAAAGAAGCTAGCTAATTAAAAACTTAAAATCCGTTGGCTTGAAATGCTGAAACCACCTACCTAAGGACTAATGTAATACCTAGAAAAAAACTAAACATATGCTTATTTTTTCTTTTCCTATATATTATTGCTTATTGTGATCAATAAATAATGGATCATATTTAAGTAAACTACCACTTTTGAACAAATTACTTATACAAATCTCATTAAAAATTTCTTTCATACTTTATAAAGTTTTATAAAGTATATATGATTTATAAATTAAATAAATTAAAAAATACATAATGTGCTTTTATCAAATCTACTCTTCTCTTCCTCCTTTGAGATTACTTCCTTATCTCTATTTTCTCCAAAATATATGTGCTCTTTTTAAATCATTGAGTCCTCCTAGTGCTATCCATATGTCCATGGGTGTGGGACTATGTATTGGAGCATGGATAACATATTGTAGGTGGAGACCTCCTTTACCAGGGGCCACTTCCAAATTGCCACACAGAGACTTACATTAACTGTAATTGCTTAGCCAACATCTCAGGCCTGTTACTAGCTAACTCTTACATTTTAAATTAACCCATATTCCTTATTTAAGCTCTGCTGTGTGGTGGTACCTTAATTAGCATCGGGTATTCATCTCCTGCTCTCTCTGCTTATGACTGGTGTCTCCAAACCTGACCTTCTTCCTCACAGCATTCTCTCAGACTAACCTATTCTGTTCTGTCTGCTATTGGGCAAGTTTATTAAGCCAATCCTCACAACATATACCACATATTGTAAGGGAATATTCCACAGCAACATATCCTAGACAAAATCCATAAAGCAAACTGACCCTATCAATTTTCACCAGCTCTTCAACTTGTAGTGGATTTGATGAGCCCTTCCCACAATCACATTGAAATTTTTTCTTTCATGATCTTATGCAGGTCTTATGTATGCAGTCATAGTTGCAATCAGTTCATGTGTGCAATAACACCATAATGTCCAGGAAATAATGTTTCATTGAAGAAATTACTGGCCCTTACTATCTTGTATTACTGGCCCTTACTATCTTGTATGAGCCTTGGGAGGAGGGTATGTAGTATAGGTGCACCACTTCAAAATAAATATTTCATAATTTCTTATTCTCTGCAGTTTGGCTAGTTTGTGGGTCTCTGTGTTAGTCATCATCTACTGCAAACATAAGTTTCTCTGAAGAGGGTAAAAGATGCAATAATCTATGGATATTATCAATAATTTATTAGCAGATGATTCAATACTATAGACATTTAGCATAATGATAGTATTAGATTCTCCTCTAGAGCCTATGGCCAATCCAGTCATGGGTTTAGGGTCCAGTTTAGAGATCTATACATGAATGCCATTTGTGGAGAGGACTCAATCAGAAAGTACTTGGTTACTTCCATGATATTCATGTCCCCACTATACCAGTAGACATGTCTTGCCAGTACAGTTATTAGTACAGTTATTGGAATTCACAGCCCGTAAAAACTGTTGATTACTTTTCTCTTCCAGTGGATGACATAGCATCTTCCAAGACATACAACTGGACAGTGGGAAAGAAGCCTCCAGGCCATTATCAGACTAATTTCTGCATGTTCTTTCATCCAAATTTGTGGTGTCTTCAGCAATGTTGTATTGTTATCTAGTTCTGAAGAGGTTAACAAAGAGTGAAGGTGTTAGCTTACGAAGTTTGTGTGATGGTGTCTAAGGGTCCTACATAACAGCACCTCATACAAAGGGTAATCCATACCTGGTCCTGTGAAGAAGTATAAGAGCCTCAAATTGAACACATTTTTAGCAAGGAGCATAAAGAATCTCAATTCAAAGTTACATTCAGTGTGTTAAAATAATATTTAGGATCTAGAGAAGAAAATTTGCACAGAGTGATGTTCAGATTCTATCACTAAACTTTTTAAAATTTTTAAATTCATTTTACATACCAAAGTATCCTTTCCCTTCCCTCGTCCCCCTCACCTCACCTCTCCCCACCCCATTCTCATCTACTCTTCAGAAAGGATAAGCCTCCCATGGGAGAGTCAAGAAAGCCTGGCATATTCAGTTGATACAGGACCAAGCCCCTCCCTTTCCAGCATCAAGGCTGAGCAAGGTACCTCACCATATGGAATGGGCTTCAAAACCCTAGCTCAGGTACTAGGGATAGATATTGGTCCCACTGCCAGGGGTCCCATAAACAGACCAGGCTACAAAACTGCAGAGGGCCTGGTTTGTTCCGAAGCAGGCTCCCCAACAATTGGTCAATAAACATACATCCAGTAACCAATGGAAGTAGATGCAGAGATCCACATCCAAGCATCAGGCCAAGAGCTCTTGGAGTTTAGATGAAAAGGGGGAGGATGGATTATATGAGCAGGGGGATCAAGATCATGACAGGGAAACCCAAAGAGAATGTTGTCCAAACTTGTGAGAGCTCACAGACTCTAAATAACTGTACTTAAAAATATAAATTGTTTTCAACACTTGTGTATCCTCAGGCCTAAAGTTACAGAGGCTTATGAAACATAAGAGCAGAGCTGTCAGCATTTGGTTTCTAAATATTTTTAACTAAGAGGTAATTATTGTAGAGGGTCATTAAGATGCTATCTCCAGAGCTTAAACCTTCTAAGCAAGGTATATTTCATAAGAAGCATTTTTATCAAGTTAATAACTAGACACTCTTGAATATAGACTAATGAGATCATTGTAAATTAAATTACTCTTTATGTCAAAGCAGATTATAGAAAATTTCTGAATTGTGAATATATTTAAGTGTGCCTAAACTAACACACAGGTGATCATAACAGAAGTTGTAAATTATTTATCACAGGAATGCCTATAAAATTCTCGGATTTTGAAATTATATTATATATAACATAAGATTTCATATTCTACACAAATTACATTAAGCAAAACAATATGAAAATTTATATTTCAACATTCATTATTAGAAATTTTGATGAAATCAGTTTCACTGTCCAGAGAAACCCACTGAAATAAAAATCAAGTTGTCTCTCCTTCCTGTCTCCTCATAGTTTCAGCATTTTCATAATCATTCAGCAGTCAGCCTAGACTTCTTTTAAGAAAGTTCACTAAATTATTTAACTTCCATCTAATATAAAAAATGTTCACTGAATTATTTTCTTTTCTTTTGCTATAAGGTTTTCAGATTGTAGCCAGGACGACATTGGAGATAACTATAACACTTAGTTTTAAGAAATGAAATTAATGTCAAATAACCAATTGTCAAAATGTGTATAGTGTTATTACTGAGCACTAGGTAGGCTCTTTCTCTTATGTGGCTCTTCCAACCCCAACAATTTGTAATTAATCACATCTTTTTCAGTGTGGCTGCATTAGTTTCATTCCATGGTAGGTAGAACAAGACACGTGTTCGATATGTCATTTGTTTAACTAGAGGATTTTAGTTTGGGTGACTAAATCAGTAATGTCTTTTCCCAGCCATAGTATGTTTTGCAATGCTTTATTTTAAATAAGGCTGCCTAACATGGATTGATTAAAAGCCTTGCATTTCCAAGTTGACAATTAAGCCAAGGCAAACACCAAATGTCTAGAAAGAAATGTGAAATGGAATCTTTAAGGACATAGCTAAACACTTCTGTATTTTCTTGACCTAGGCATCAAAGTTAATTCTCTGTACTATTTAGTTATGTTTTATGCTTAATAAAATCTTCATCTTGGATTTACTCTTATGAAATGAAAATTACTGTGTCCCCAAAGTGACTTCACTTCTTTTGCTTCCTGTTGACAGAAAAAGGTATAGTTAGTTTACATATGAATTTTGAGTTAATTGACATTTCCATGATTCCACCTATTAACACAGTATTATTCTATGAGTTTTACTCTCCTCTGCATGTCTGTGGCTACTATTCTGCACTGCCCTCTAATCCCATCTGTTTATTTCAACTTCCTACAATCTGATGCCTCTGTGGCTAGTAATTGTCTCAGATGAAGTTCTAGCTGCTGCTTTATCCATTAGCCATAAATTTATAAACTGCAGAGCAAACTCTTAATTAGAATGTTTCCTCAATTTTTGTTTGTTTAAAATTTCTGTATAATTTGAAATTTTTGTGAAAAGGAACAAGTATCAAGATAGACTACCCCAAGGAAAAAGTAGTTCTACATATAAACAACTAGGATCAAAGAAAAGGAGGTCAGTGCAGTGTTGAGAGGATGATTCCAACAAGGGTGATAGGACAAACATGAATGTCACAGGGAGCAGTTGGTGGTATTAAGCATGACTCAAAATTGTTCTTAGAGTGGGGCACATTCTGAACTCTATGGAAAAGAGAAGTAAAAATTTACCCTTGTTTACTATTATAGAAACATTGGTGGGAACTGTCCTAGGGCATTATTTTGACTCATTTGAAATCTGAGCATTTTTGGTTACCCCCAAGATGGCATGCACATGAATGGACCTGCTGCAGAAGGATGTGCAGGCTTGAAAAGTCTCTAGTCTTTAGACAGTTAACCATTTCTGGGAGAGATTTTTTTTCCTTCAGTGGTATAGCTGCCCATAAATTCTTCATGTTCCTCAATGTCACCCAACTTACTAGCTAGGCCTCTGTAAGTAACCCCAAATTTAACCTATTGGAATGACAAGCTAAACCTGAGTGGTGTTCTTAACTTTTTTCTGTTGTTGGTGCCCACTCTGTGGTGACTAGATACTACAATTCCTTGGGCAAAGTTCCCACACACAAAAAAAGAAGGTTAACAAGCAATCTATTTGAAATATTTTCCTCAGTAGCATTATAGTACATTTTTAATCTGCCATTTTAAGTCATGTATTAAACTGAACAGAGCTGACAAAATACTAAAGTATCTAACAAACTTGTTCATTTATTCCACACCTTTTCTAATTCAATGATATCCTTGTGTTAGTATATAATTGACTGCATGTTTCATTATCACATAAGACTCCTTAATTTGAAAGTCTCATAATACCTGATAATAGTTTGTATAAATCTATAAGCTAAATTATCTTGCTAATATGAAATTTAGATGGAGTTAGACTCCAAATATATGATTGAAAGCCACAATTAAGAAATATTAACAGAGGTTATAACTTACAAAAGTGGAGATAAAGTTTACAGAAACATTCCCATTACAACTTCTTTCCAAACTGTTATTGCTAGGTCAGTGATTCCAGATGAATAATTTATTCTCATAATAAATATTAAATCTCTATGAAGGTGAAACTCATATGAGAGTGAGGCTCAGTAATTCTTTGTGACTAAATACTGAATTCAATCTGAAAAGAAAAATATCACATAAATCTCTCATAAAAAGACAAGTGACATGTGTCACCTAAGAATAAAACATGATAATCTTGACATGAATTCCTAAGAAATGGGGAGTGAATGAATGATTTATTCAAATGCAAAATAGAATTTGAAAAATTCTCAGACAAAAAATTTAGTAAAGGAAATCTTATAGGATATTTTGTCCTCACCCAAGTCTAGTGTATTTCCAATCTTCCCTCATCTTATTCTATCCAGTCTTTCTTTTGAGCCATTGTCCTTTCCTTTTCTTCTACACCAACCACCTTTTCCTACCATAGGCTTCTCTGACAGATCTACATCTCTCCTTTGTGGTTGGGTCCAGGGTCAGACAATCCTCTGCATATTTGGCTATGTGACGAGAATGAAGAACACTGGCTAACATTCAAGAGCGAGATGCTCATTTAATTTCTCTGAATGGGATGTCTTTTCAAGGATGACCACGTCTCTAAGACTGAATTCTAAGAACAAGAAAGCCAAAGCTCTCATTTCAATCATGTGATTCAGAAAAATTTTCAGGTGGAAGAGCTACTTTTGGAATGGTGTCAGGATAACAAACAAACAATAAAAACAAAATACAACAAGATCGATACACAGATTTTCAGAAGGTACTCAAGACTAACTAGAAATCCAAATGGCAAAGAAGACTTGGAATAGAATACACTTAAGGGGATACCCAAGAGTAAGATAATCATAACTTGAATTAGTGCAGAGGCTATGACAGCTGTAATGTATCAAGCCACTAGAAAACCCGTGATATTTTCATGAGAGGTATTTCCTAAAGATGTATGATGACATAAACCTATCAAAGGATGAGTTAAGGCTATTCTCATACAAAGTGACCAAGATTATATAGAATTCACCAATGCCTCTGCTTGTAGCTTTTCATAGCAGCCACACACTCCTCTTCTCCTGTCTGAACTCTTTACCCCCTGGTGAGAAATTATGTCTTTGTTATTCATTTTCAGGTATTGACATGATTGCCAACCAGTTATAGAGTATACATACTTGTGCTAGGAAAAATTGAAAGCATGAAAGAAGACTGCTGATGGCTCAGTGTCTCACAAACCTATTTACGGCCTTGGGTTAAGCACTGAGGGCAATAATGGATATTGGGACTGATCCAAATCCAGTGAAAGAGCCTCTTTCAATGGGAGAATAGCAGAAGTAATTAAGCATCCTACTGGAAGAGTTTATTTTTTTCATATTAATAAAATAAGAAAGGGAGTTTAATAAAATATTAAATAACTGAATAAATGTTCTAAAAATTAGACTGATCAAATTAGATGATAAATCAGATGACTACAGCTTGAAAATTGAAGAGATGATGTGTAAGCTTACTCTTTTTTTATTTGAATTAGAAAACAAGGTTCTCTTACATGTCAATCCCAGTTCCCTCTCCCTCCCCTCCTCCCTACCACTCCCCCAACTAAAACCCTACCTATCACATATCCTTTGTGCTCCGTAGGGGGTCATCAGAGTCTATTGTACCCTTTGGGATACACCCTAGGCCCACCCCTGCATGTCTTGGCTCAGGGATTATCCCTCTATGTGGAATGGGCTTCCAAAGTCCACACCTATGCTAGGAATAAGTACTGAACTGCTATAAAAGGTCCTGTAGATTTCTGAGTGTCCTCACTGAAACCCACACCTGATCAGTTTCTAAGGCCCCTGGGCACCTGTGCATCAACATGTACATTTGTATGTGTATGCACACACACATTTGCACCAATAAATATATGTATCTAGTACATGTATAGTAAAACTAAAAAAGTAATCTTGTCTTATTGTTTACAATATCAGTTTAAACATGCTTATGTTTTTAAGATGTATGTTATATATTTGTACTATGTTCTGAGTTTGGAATCAAAAGGACACCACAATGTTTTAGAAATCCAGAATGCTTTATTTGCTATTATCACTTAAAGACAAAAGATTATAGGAGGAGACAATGAGAACAGACTATTATGCATAGGTAAGCCAAAGAATGAAAGCCTTGGTATCATTTTCTATGTTTGTGAATAAATCATTTTTAATTTTAATACAATGTTAAGTATTATATGTTAGGTAGTTTTTCATTACTGTAGTAAATGCCTGAGATCATCAATTTAATGAGACAGAGGCTTATTTTGGCTCAGACTTTGGGATATGCCAGCCAATGATTATTTGACCTGATACTTGAGGCCTGAGGTAACATATCATGTGACAGCAAGCACATAGGACATATTAAAACTGTTCAGCTCAAAGGAAGTGAGAAAAAGGGACTGAGGTCCCACTGTATCCTTCAAGGACACAGTTGCAATGTTTGATGTTTTCTCTCTTTGCTCTGCCCCTGAGGGATTACACTATCTCTCACAAGTGCCTCGCCAGAGACCTTTGCAGGGTAACTAAGACTGAAGTTAGCATTCCAAACAAGTTAGGTTGTTATAGAAATTGGTATTAAAGCCATCTAACCAATCCTAAGCTGAGATGTGGCATTCATGGCCAGGTACATCCACTGTCTTAGTGTCTTCTTGAATTTTAACAATCTTTCCTGAATAACTATTCATTTTGAAATGTACCTAATGTAGTCATTTATAGGAAACAAATGCAGTGGGGAGATGAAGCTTGTCAAGAAAATGTTTGACAATAATGCCTGCACTGGAAGTGTGAAATGAGAGAATCATGAACTCAAGGCCAGCCTGAGCTAAATAGCCAAGACCCTGTTCTTTCCCACAACAATAAATGAGAGAAGAAAGGTGAGGAGGAAGGAAGGAAAGAAAGGAGAAAGGAATTAAGTTAGAAAGGGAGGGAGGAGGGGGAACATGATTAGTGGACATAGTTTGGAAGACTTACTTATCTTAGTTTATGCACATTTCTATCCAAATTTAGGCAGTGAGTTTTATAGACAGAATGTTCTAACATTCTTGAGATGTGAGGGCTTTGTTCTTTCTATCTTTTAGCACAGAATTTTAGAGGTCACTTCCATTCTTATTTTTGACCCTTCCTATAGCTAATGGAATTATAGAAGTCCTGGATTAGCATATCAATATGGCCCATTTATTTTATCAATTTTGGAGACTATCCCTGAATCTCTTTCTATCAGGAAACTCACATCTATGTGTTCTGAAAAGTATTCTCAGTGAGGTCTTTGATGGTGTCCTGATCTTTCTCTTCTTTGGCTATCTCTTTCTGATTATTGAATCGCCCGAAATGATTCTTAAATGCCCATCTCTTTATTCTCCACTTCTGTGTGGTTTTTGTCTTCTCTACTTGACCCTTTTGAGACATACCATTTTTTCTTATCCTACTGAGTTTCTTCAACTATGTTTTGAAATCCCAAAGTCACCTTTTACTTTTTCAATATTTCTTTGAATAGCACAATTCATATTATGTTTGAACTATCATCATTCATCTTCAAATATGTTAACAATTTTTATGTTAAAATTTTTCTGTCTTTGTAACCTTGTTTTCTCTAAATTGTAGTATTTTGTTTGACCATTTGGCTTTTCCTCTTCCTGTCAAAAGCCATCCCTGCTCCAATATCCAGTGAGCATTGGCTTTCTGTTTGAGGTACAGATAACATATAAACATACTTTGTCCAAGACTATCTTCATGTATAAACATTCTATTAATTCTATAACTCACACTAATCTGGCTGGTCTATTTTGATGGATAAGCACAGTTGTCATCTTTAAATATGCCCTATATATGGTGCTTATAACATTAAACATATTTTCCAAATATCTGCTTGTAAAACCCCATATACTGCTAAAATGCTAGATGTCGAACAGGGAAGAAAGCAAGAGTGTAATTAGTAGAAGTGGTAGAGATAAAGAGATAGAGACAAAAGAGAAACATAGGAGAGGCAAGATTATCTTAAAAAATCACAAGAGAAACTTTAATTCTTTTTTTACTTTAACACTTTTATATATACTTTCCACAACATCTTCAATTTCTGAAAATATGTTTTGTAAAATCCTGCCCCAAATGGGCTTCAACACCATGTGCAGTACAGAGATAATAACACAACTATTTCAGACTTGATTACACTGGTTCTTCCATGTCAAACATGTCTTAACCTCATCCTCCAGAGTTATTCATGAACCCAGTTGCTGAAGCATTGGTGTCTCCATGGAATAGACTCAATCACTCTGGGAAGTCTTTAGTTCAGGTTGAGAATAATTACTGTTGAGTGAGTCACCTCTTGTCCTTTTGCTTTACAGCTTCAAAGTTTAAGGCTGGGGAAGCATTTTGCTGGTAGAGAAATCACCTTGCATGACTGAGACACTATATCCAAGCCATAGTAAAAGGAACATAAAAAGAGATTTCAAAATTAAATTAAAATGATCATTTCTCCTATATTTTCTTCATCCAAAGTATATCAATTGCAGTTGTCTTTCCTGTTACTATATTGGACTTCTCGAGATCTGCTGGTAAGATGTTGGTAGTGTACAGTGATAGCTATCCACTGTTTGGTGAGCCAATATACCTTGTCTTTGACATTATAAAGTACTCTAGAGCTTAATATGTTTGGATCCATTTAGGAGGCTGGTTAAACAAATCAGAGAGCTTCAGTTTCAATGAGAAAGCCTGTTGCAAAAAATAGGGTGAAGAGTGATAAAGGGAGACAAACAGGGTCTACCTCTAGTCTCCTCATACATTCCTTATATGTACAAACAATTATAGTTTCTCTCCATATGTCATATAATCGTTATTTTTATTATTACTAGCTTATTACTATTATTAGTTTATGGGGTTAGTGTTTTAAAGGTAGTATGTATCCTAATTTATAAAAATTCACTTCTTTCTGGGAAGTAATTTTTATATACCTACTAATAGGGTGCATTGTTAGTTACCTGGAGTGGTGCCTTTGCAAAGTGATGTAACTTTAATCCTAACAGTAGGAAAAGAAGTAGTTAAATATCCATCACAATGAGAAGTGGTAAGCAAGTACAGACTTCAGCTTAGCAAAGTGAAATTGAATTTGTAGTTAATAGTATCGTTACTAATTAAAACTTATTTTTATCAGATTTCTTTTGTGATTTTATTTAACTAACTGTAGGCAATTTTATAATAAGATTAAACTATATGTATGTATTTAGCTAAGATTCTACTATATCTCAGGCTTTCCTAATAATCTTTTGCTGCTATTATCTGAAGAAATGAGAGGCATGGATGTAATAAATGGGATTAAAGGAAATAAAACAGGCTAGAATGGTATAAATAGAGATGTACCATCTCCATTCCTGAAAGAAGAGGGGGGAGATAAATGGAAAAGATGGTTGACAGGATTGAAATAATCAGACAAATACATTTTGGGTACTCTTTGCCAGGAAGTTTAAGTCTTAGGAATTGTGATGTTATTTAGTGTAGATGGGGAAGTCAAGACACCAGGCTCCAGTCTATTTTGGGATTCTGAGATTGACCACTACATAGGCATTCCCATTTGCAGTCAGGAAAACTAAATAAGGAAACTTTAGCATGGAATAGGTGGGTAAGACCAGAGTGTTATTCTTTAATTTCTAGCATGGAACAAAGCTGTTTATGATGCATAGAACTATCATGAAAGTGGAAGATAACCTTGTTCCAGAGGATGATGGTTAGAGATCCTAACCCTATCTCAAGAGGCAGGACATGGCTGCAGTCTTCAGGATTTAAACAGCATCTGTCAGAGAGAAGCATTGGGTGTTCACCCAACAACTGAATGGAAAATTTCATCAGCGTTCATCTTGACAGATACAAGCACAGGCAATTTAAAGAGCTAAGATAATGACAGCAAAGGCATTCAAGACTTGAAAAAAATGAACCTACAATGCTTTTGAGATTTGTAATGGAATCTAAAGGACCTACAAAGTGATGCCAAATAACAATAAGTTTATTCAATTGCTTTAAAAAATCACAATGCTTTCCTTTGTATTCTTTACAAGAACCAAAGAATGACTTAAAATATCAGTAACTATGAAGAGGAATGTCTAAAAGATAGAGTTAAAACTAAATGAACTATTCACTAGTAGCATAAGAAGTTCCAAGATGGATCAATGATACCTGTGGATTCTTACGTCACTTCTTCCTGGCTTCTACCCAACTACACAAAATGTGAAATAAAGAGAACCAATAGCTGTCACCACCAGTCACAAAGCAGAGAGATCTCACACTCAGACAAGGTAGAAAGTTAGACTGAGAAAATTAGTTTACTGCACCAGGACCTGCCTTCTGACAATGTGAAATATGTGATATAGGGGTTGCCCTCAAAATATGATTACAACACTGGATACCTACAAAATTCGTGTATATGTTAAAATCCACCTGTTCACCCTAAAAGAATTTCCCATAAGACAAAAATAGTTTCTTATTTATTAAAATTAATTTACCAAACTACATTTTTTATCATTTTCATTGGTTTAATGAATGACCAGACAGTTCAAAAATCACTAGAAGTTTTTTCATTTGGAAGACAAACCAATGTTCAAATGGTAAAGACTCATGAAGCATTATGATCACATGAAGGGAAATTTACTGTGAAAGTACCACAGGTCTTTGAATGGGTGAAATAACTGTTGTTATGTAAAACACTAGTTTATTTAATCTGACAGTAGTTGGTACTATGTAATTTTTTTGCTTTGGTTATGTTGTACTTTAAGTCTGGACACTCTATTATTTATATTTGTTTCATGGTTTAATATGAATAAAACATCAATAACTGAGTTGTATGTCCAGGTAAAAGAAAACTGGCACGACCTCTCTGGAAATATCAGATCTCTCAGGGAAACACTTTTTTTTTTTTTACTTCCAAGCAAGAGGGTTGTTGTTTCACAGGTATCTAGGTCAAGAAGTTAGTACTATATGCATTCTAAAATATCAATATTGGAATCTACAAAGAAGAAAGTGTGTGTAGTCTAAAGTACTGACTGTTTGCTTCTGGTGGCTTTATAGTACAAGAAGTATATAAATAGTACAAGTGTTTAGGTTATTCCCTCACATAACTTCCATTGGAAGTTTGGTTCTGAAATGCTATTTTGTATTGCTGTTTGTTAAACATAGCTTAATTTCTCACTTTTACTATTGATCACAAAGTATCTAGACACTGGATAAATGACTGCAGAATTTAGAAGAAGAGAGTTCTAGTGATTAAATAGGTGGATTGTTTGGTCAAAGATGGTGTAACAAAAGTCAAATGATATTTTCTTAAAGAGAAAACATAATCATGGGCATTACCCATTTTGTTTTTAGATTTTGTGTGTGTGTGTGTGTGTGTGTGTGTGTGAGAGAGAGAGAGAGAGAGAGAGAGAGAGAGAGAGAGAGAGAGAGAGAAGGAGAGAGGGTGGATGGGTGGGTGATGCTTCTGATGTGGATGCTTTGTATGTTCTTGTGTCATGGTGTTCATGTAGAGGTCAGAAGACAACTTTAGAGTAAATTCTTTCAACAGTGTGGACCCTAGGGCTCAAACTCCAAACATCCAACTTGGCACTAAGTCACTTTACCCACTGATCTATATTGGCAGCCCTGAATCATTCATTTTTAGGCTAACCACATTTTTATTTACAATTCCATCACAAATGAGATTAAAGATAAAGTTTAGAAGTGAATTAAAATATCGAGGTTTCATATTTTGTTTACTCATATTTAATTCCTCAAAATAATGGAAAACACTATTCCTCTCTCTTAAAAACCACGTATTTTCAGAATCCACACTTTGAATTAATTTACTAGGAATTAAAGGCATGACAACAAACACAGGGAAGACAATAGCTGCATTTTGAGTTCTACTCTGACCTTTTTCTTTCAAAACAGTAACTCTCTGAAATTGTTGAAAGGTTAACTAATCTTTTAAAAGGTCACCTGTCTTTAAACTAGCTACAGTATATAAATGTTTTTCTCCTGTCCTCCAGCCATTTATCAATAACTCATTAAAATCACACTGTTTCTTTCTGAAAGTTTTTTTTTTTTTTTTTACTTTTTTGTAAGGCTGTTTCCTTTTGGTCAATATAACATTTAGCATATGTCATAATTTACAAAATATGATTATATGAAACTGTGTACTGCTGTTCAGATAATTAAAGTTTTGAATGCTGTATACAACAAGAAATGTTGCATTTGTTAAGAAAATCTTTCATATTGTAGCAGGAGTGTAGGATTTCTCATAGTTTTGGATCAGTTACATGTTTTTTATCAAAAGTTGCCATCATTATGGGTGGTAAGACCTGTGAAAGAACATGCTGGTTCTTGAGTACTGCTGAGGTCAATACAAATATTTCTCAAACTATTTTTTCTAACTCATATGAGAGCTGGCACTTCTGTCCTAATCCCCTAAATGTCAAATATAAATTAATATGAAAATCCATCCTCAGATTTACAATTGGATTTTTAATATGATCAAACACCATTATAAGTTTAATAGGTTGGCTAAAGAGACTTAAAAAGATAAAGGGGGTATTGTTTGCAGATTCAAAAATAATGGCACAAATAATGCCTTTTCTGCTTGCAACTTTATCCAGAACATTTTTTTTTGCTGTTGTTACTCCAGAGGAAATACAAATATTTTTGCATAATATTTGCTTATTGCTTAAAAGGGAATCTCATTAGAGCTCGCTAAAATGCACTATTCATTACTCACTAAGTAATTAAGATGCAGTATAACATTATACTGAGAGAAACAAGAATATGCTTATTGAAAAAAAGGAAAGAATGAAAAGCTTCTTGCAGAGAGTGACACTGTCCATCCTCCCAATGAACAATTGTGGTTGATTACAGAAGCACACTAACAGTTTATAAACCTACTTTGGTCTTATTTTTGTGATTTATTAAATTCATGTTTTTAAAACTGTAGGTTTGACAGACATCCTTCCATTTTGAGCCACCATACGAGTATAAAATAGAAAATGCATCAGTAAATACTAGTATGTCATAAAGTAGAACTCAGAATTGCTTTACGTGAATTGTACTTCCATTATGTTTATTTTGTGCTGCAATATATGTATTTATATATTCGAGGTTACAATGGAAATTGTGTTTCTTACAAAAGGACCCTTTCAAGGACTGGACAACACTCCATTATAATATAAAGTGAAGCAGTCTGAAAGCATCAGTAAAATAATGTCTGATTTTCACGAATACACACTATTTTCACCTTTTTATTATTATTTTTTACTGAAAGCTTTAGCAGCCATTGTGTTGCAGATATAAATAGTCATACTCATTTGAAAAAAAAAGTTTCTACTGTAGATACAGAAAAATAGAGATAAAAATACAGAAATTATAAGAAGCATGTTTCTACAAAGGGTAGCAAAATATAAAACTTCCGTGTGTGTCCCTCTTAGAGTCTCCCTTTTTAATCTAGTTTCGCTGCAGTTGTGGATTGTAATCTGGTTATCCTTTGCTTTACATCTAATATCCACTTATGAGTGAATACATGCCATATTATTTTTTCTGGTCTGAATTACCCTACTTGGGGTGGTTTCTTCTGGTTCCATCCATTTGCCTGCAAATTTCATGATGTCATTTTTTTTCCTGCTAACACTCCATTCTGTAAATGTACCACATTTTCTTTATCCAAAGAGGGACCCAGGAAGGAAAAATAGTTAAGATCTCCTGGATAAACTGGGAGGTGGTGTAGAAGGGAGGGGATGAGGGATCAAGAAGACCTAGTTGGGGTGGGTCAGAGGAGGAGACCAGTGAAATAGGTATCTTGAAAGAGAGAGTCATTATGGGGTTAGGCAGAAACTGGTGCTAGAGAAATTCTCAGAATCTACAATAATGACCCCAATGGAAACTCCTAGCAATAGTGCAGAGGGTGTCTATACGGGACTTCCCCTTTAATCAGATTAGTGACTATCCTAATTGTCAGAACCTACATCCAGTAACTGATGGAATCCAATGCAGTGACCCAGAGCCAAGCACTGGGCCTAGCTCGTGGAGTTCAGTTGAAGAGAAGGAGGAGGGATTATATGAACAAGGGAGTTTAAGAACATGATGGGGAAAACCACAGAGATAGCTGCCTCAAGCTAGTGGCAGTTCATGGACTATAGACGGGGGAACCTGCATGGGATTGAACTAGACATTCTGAATATGGATGAAAGTTATGCAGCATGGTCTGTTGGAGGGGGCTGGCAGTGGCCCCAGGACATAGCCCAGGAGGCATGAACTGGCTTTTTGAAGCCCATTTCCTATAGTGGGATACCTTGCTCAGCCTTGATCCTGGTGGAAAGGGCTTGTTCCTGTCTCAACTTGGTATGCCAGATATTATGGATACCCCAAGGAGGCCTACCTGCCTCTGAGGTGTGGATAAGGGGTGGGAAGGGGCGAGATGGGGGCAGGAGAAGGAGAGGGAGGAGCAACTGGGGTTGGTATGTAAAATGAAAAATAATTTTAATAAGAAAATAAAACTTCCTACATTATAATGAACAGATTAAACGTACTAGTTGGATAAACACATACAATATAATTTATTGGAAAATCATTTACTGTTGAGCCTCTATTTTCTATCCAGTCAAATGGTTTTAAGTAGGATTTATGTAATATTTTGAGAATATAAGTTCTTAGTCATTCAACTAAAAGAAAGATGGAAGCAAAAGGATTTTGTATTGCTGTTTACGTTTCCACATTTACTATCTGAACCAAGCATATAGTACTTATTGGAATCTTTAATCCCATACTTGCATCCTCTCATGTGGTCAAGTCTCAGTGAGAGTTCACTGTGTTCTCCTTCCTTCTTAGAACACATCTCTGAAATCGGAATTCATTCTTTTCCAGTGACACATATCTTCCAATGAATTGTGGTACAAAAAATGTTACATTATATATGCAAAACCCTCAAAGTATATTCATACAATTTAAAATTCTACTACAACACCATTCCTGTAAAATTATGGATGTTAAAGAAGTAAATATTTCTGGAGTCTCCCTTTTCAATCCTCTAGAAACAAAAGTCAGCGTGAATTAACACCTAGCTTTCCAGGCAAATAACTCATGGGTGGCACCTACTCAAATATCATTTCACTATGAGTATTTTAACTTTATGCAAAAAAAGCATGATGTATTTGTTACCTTTCTAATTTGTGTGAATAAACACTTGAAAAAGCAGCATGAGAATGGGAGGTTTGTTTTTGTTTGTCTGTTTATTTTTAATTCACTGTGAGCTTACATTATACACAATAGAGAAGACATAGTAGAAGTTAGAGGAGCCTCATCACATTTCTCCTACAGTCAGGAGGCAGAGAGATGGATGCTGGCATTATGCTAGCTTCTTCTTTTTTCCCATTTTTATTAAATCTGAGACCCCAGCCTACAGATGACATGATCCACATGCAGGATGTTCTTCCTTCTTCAGTTGGATGTTCTTGAAAATGCCCTCACAGGTATGCCCAAAGGCATTACTCATAGGTGATTTCAAATGCCACAATAAAACCTAATCTTGAAAAACACTATGCCCATTCTAGACTTGTTCAGAGTAGACCGTATGCTTCCTTATAAATACATTTTGTAACTAGAGCATTGTGTCCTCTGTTACTATGTGTTTGAGTTAACAAAAACTCAACACACCTACATCTTCTACTCTCCCCAAGAATAACTCTTCTGTGATAGCAAAATCAATGTCAGAAAATATATACTTCTCTCAGGCTATCATGCAGTATATATCCGGTGACTGAATGTAGGGATAAGGTGCTGTTTGATATACAGTGGGAAAAAAACAGTAAAGGCACATTTGTCTGTAGCCTTGGAATATTAGGAATCTTAACTGAGCAGTAAATGGTAGACCTATCCATTCCACATTATAGTAACACATCACATCCCTCTGGAGGCAAGAGGACATGCTTACTGCCCATTGTCAAGGTTGAAGAATCTTTAATCTCACACCTCCTTGTCTGCGGCATAATCCTGCTGTTCACTCCTTTCATGGTGTACTATTAAAAGCAGGGCTTACAACATGATGATATTCTAGCTATTAGCTATAGCCATTGATGAAAAATTAGAAACTAAACTTGACTTAGAAGATGGATCATCATTTTTAAGAGCAGCTGATGTTCCTGCAGAGGACCAAAGTTACATTCCCAACACACAAGCTGAGTGGCTCACTACCAAGTGAAGTCACAGATCCAGAGGACTGTAACTCACATGTACAAACACAGAAAAACATACTCATAGTAAAAATGAAATTAAATACTCCAAAGTTAACTTATTGAAAAGGGTTTTTTAATACAATATATTTTACCCCTGCAGTTCCTCCCAGATCCTTTCCACCCTCCTATACACACAACTTTATGTTCTTTTAAATCTTCATATCTTAAAAATGAATATTTTAAAAAATTAAAACAAAAATAAATTGGTTGGCTCAAGAATATCATAATTCTTTTCTCTGATCATATCATTTTGTCATGTTTTCTCTTTAGTCAGATAGTAATTTTAAAAAGTGTGGCTTTTCATAGGTCTTGACATTAGAACATGTAGCTTTTTTCCTCTGGCATTTTAAAATATAATCAGGATTTATGTATTTATTTGGCTGAATTTTCAGATTGATTCCATGTGTTGTACACTAAGGGGTCTTTGTTATGGTCCAAGTCTAAAATGTTTTCTACTGGCTCCTGTATTTGAACACTTGGTCTTTGAGTAATGACTCTGTTTTGGAGTTTATGTACTTTTTGGGACATGGTACAGTACTGTACATAGGTCATTTTGTGGAAAGCTTTGAATGTCTTACCACTGCTGTCTCCATATATGAAACCACACAATGAGGAGCACCAATGAAACACTTGTCCACGCCCTCATTACAGCAATGAGTGAACTTTGAAACCATTGGGTCAATATAACATGTTTTCCCTTAATTTCTTTCTCTCAAATAGTCTATCAGAACAAAGGGAAATGTAATTGATAAATTATTGTAGTAAAAATGGCTGATAATAATCCTTTACAATGAACATTCCATAGGCTGAATATGATAGTTGCTTCCTGACTACCTCCTATGTGATTCTGATCCAATAATTACACTTTTAATATTCTGACTATAAAATAAAATGGCAAGTTCAGTGTTGCTTTCCCACTGGCATAGAGGCTGCACTTTGATCTACTGTTGTTTAAGCCAGTAATTGTGGCTGCAGTACTACTGGTCTACTTTTCTGTCAGCAGTTAGCATAGGCACCAGTTATGTCATTGTCACCAAATATAGATTTTAATTAAATCTCTATCACTCAATCAATAAGACTAGGGAGTTAAAGGCTGGGGTGAAAACCTGCTAGCTCAGAGAGGTTGAGTAGCAACTAGATGACCTTCTATCTTTGCCAGTCAAAAAATAGCATCCATTCACTCCACCAAAAGAAAAAGTAATCCACACCATACAAAGTCTCTCACCCCTACTTCCTTTGTATCTCTCTATTGTCTTAAAGACACCCTCTGACTCTCTATAATTACTTTCTGTCAACAAGTTGCTAATGAGATCTGACTAAAGGTTGATTTTACTTAATTAATACAAACAGAAACTCAGGGTTCACAGTAATTGGATAGTCTTCAACTGCTCAGATTTCTATAAAATACTCCTAAAACTTCAAATCCTGATTCCATTATTTTTGTAATGTGAGCCAAAAAATCATTTCAGTAAAGTAGGATCACTATAATCATTCACAACTGGTCATCAATACCAAAAACCATTTGTCTCTATTATTAAATGGTTTTCATTTATCAGATATTTGTTAAAATGTTGGGATCATGTAAATCTTCAAACTTACTTGATTTAGCCACTATATACACCATCAAAAGTTTCTTCTAAACATGTTTTTTAGCTTGAGGCAATATCAAGAGCAATATTCTAACTGACAAAAATCCTAAATTACAAATTTAAAAGTTTGCTTAGTAAGCAATATATTTCACAGCAAATTTGCAACAAGATGTACTTTGTACCAGCTTTCTTTAGCCCCAAATGAATATGTGGAGGTATACTAGTTATAAATGTCTTGGTAGGTGACTTGGGCTTCTTATTGGCTAGCCCTGTCTTAATTATTAACCCATTTCTATAAATCTATGTATTTCCTTGTGAACTTCATTTACCAGAGAATGCCTGGCACATCCTCTCTTCCTAGGCTCTACATGATGACTCTGTATGCCTATGTTTCCCAGATTCTCCTCATCTCCTAGCCCTGCGTATACTTCCTGCCTAGCCAATTAGCCAATCAGTGTTTTATTCATCAAGCAATAAGAGAAACATATATACAGAAGAACATCTCCCATCATCTCTCTTTTCTGTCTAAATAAAAAGAAAAGTCTTAACTTCTTTTAGATCTGCATTTTTATTAGAAAGATAATTATTTTACATGTCAATCCCAGGTCCTTCACCCTCCCCTCCTCCCTGCACCCCAAAACTAACATCCTACATATCCTAATACCCTTTCTGCTTCCCAGGAGGGTTGAGGCCTTCCATGGGGGGGGTCTTAAAAGTCCTTCATATTCTTTAGTATAGGGCCTAGGCCAACCCCCTTGTGTCTAGGTTCAGGGAGTATCCCTCCATGTGGGATGGGCTCCCAAAGTCCATTCCTGTGCTAGGGATAAATACTGATCCACTACAAGAGGCCCCATAGATTTCCAAGGTCTTCTCACTGACATTGTATAGCCTTCATCCAGCAGCTGGTGGTAGTAGAAGCAGACACCCACAGCTAAACCTTGAACTGAACTGAAATCCAGTTGCAAAGGAGGACTGATGAGCAAAGTGGTCCATACCAGGCTGGTGAAACCCACAGAAACTGCTAACGTGAGCAAGGGAGAGCTCTTGTTCCCCAGATTGATAGCTGGGAAATCAGTATGGGAAGGTTTTAACTTCAACATAGTAAAATTATATATAGCAAAACAGTTATCAAGTAAGAACTATAGTTACAATATTTAGTCCATTAACATTTAGCAAGATTTCAAGAAAATACTCTATCATCTATCCCATCTTTTTGAGTCCAAAGTCTTATATGTAACTTACCTTTTATCATAACTAATGAAACCACAACCATAAACATCTATCTTTAACTCCATCTAAGACCGCAGAAGAATTACACGTAAACTCTAGAATTGACAGAGACATCTCATTGCCTGGTCAGTCACAAAGTTCTTCTGTAGTGTTGGAGAATCCATCTTCAGCCCAGAGTCCATAATTGTCTAGCAGACTTCTCAGTGAAGCAGGAAGTTTTAAACTATCTATCCTATTGGAAGTTTGCCAACAATTTTCCTCTGCCTCCTGCAGAAAGTCTGACAGACTCTTCCATGAAGCAGGAATTCTGAAGCACTGTTCCATCTTGTTTTGCATGTTCAGCAGTCACTTTCCTGTGGGTCCTGCATGTCCAACATAATCAGAATATACAGTCAACAGTCCAGGAAAGAGCAGTTTCTTGCCAAAATGGCTAGTTCTGCCATGTTGCAGGCAAATTTCATAACTAGTTTCCTCAATGCCCATCTTCTTCTCTGAAGTAATTGGTATTGTTATAAGCAGTTGTGTGTCTTTGTCATACCCGTAAACCATTTTAAATGCCATATTCTGTAGGTCTTTGAAAGGTTTGAAGAATGCCTATCCAATTGAAACATATCTGTATGTATCTAAAAAACCTAACTAATCTAACTATGAGTTTTGACTACTATAGGCGACTATATATAATTTGTATTTAATTAAATATTACAATTTTCAAATGAGCTATGTAAACACAATACCAAAACAAGAGGAGAAATATACATATAACAAATTTGATCTTAAATTTCTATCAATAAATCAAAATCCATACCAATGCTAAGTATTCATTTTTATATCACAGATTAGTGTTGAAACTTTTATACAAACTTAGTTTTATAATGAAATTTTCATTATTTATACTACAAACATATTATATTTATTAGTTACATATGCCTATTAAATTAGTTACTTTTTTATTTGTGATAAAGATAAAGCTTAGAAATATATTTGTTATTAGGATGGTGACATATTGTTCTCAGTTCCTAACAGCATCAAAACTAAAATAAAATTGTGTAGCATTATGGGGAAACACATCTTTTGTAATTAGAGAAAACAAAACACCTAGGATGTTAAACAAAATAATCAGATGCAGTGAAAAATAATATGTTATTATCAGTACTGAAAAATGAAATAATGGTTATAAATGCTCTATACAAATAATTAAATTATTCCTCAAACAGTATAATCATGTGACTAAAAAGAATATGTAAGAACTATAACTTGTAGTTTAAAAATAAACCTTACCTTAAAAATTAAAAATTTAGTTGGTGTAATATCAAAATAATAATTAATAGATGTGTGTGGTTGTATTGTATTTGCATGCCTGTCTGTTTGTGTATTAGGTGTGTTCTGTGTATAGGGTGAGTATGTATGAGTGTTTATTGTCAATGTAATTAAGACATAACACTTTATCTCAATAAAAATAGATGTAATTAGAGATACACTTCATAAACTATCAGAACAACACAAATTTAAAAAAACATAATAAAATTTTACAGGCCAAACTTACAAAATTGAACAAGTTTATTAGTGTGCATGTTTTATTTTCCTTTAATTAAAAATGCTTTACAGTTTCAGATTCCACTCTTTCTACTTCTCTAAGCTCTTACCCACCTCCTATCTGGATTTACTCTGTTTCTGTATCTCGTTATAACAAACAGCCTTCTAAAGGATAATAATAAAATAAAACTCTAACATAATAAAATAAATTATAATAAGATAAAACAAAAACTGACACATCAAAGTTGGACAAATCAAACAACAAAAAGAAAAGTGTCCAAGAAAAGGTAGAAGAATCTGAGACACATTTGTTTGTACACTCAGGAATCCCATAAACTCACAAAAGTAGAGAGAGAGACAGAGAGAGAGAGAGAGAGAGAGAGAGAGAGAGAGAGAGGAGCTGGTGGAGACTCATGCAGGCTCTGTGCCTACTGTTTCAATTAGTATGAGTACATATAAGCTTTGTACTTGTTGATTTCCTCTGGATCTTAGATTCTTTCTGTTACCTCTTTCATGAATTCATGAGCTCTGAAAGAAGGATTTTATGGAAACATCCCATTTTGGGCTGAGTGTTCCAAGGTTTCTCTGAATAATGTCTGGCTATGGGTCTTTGTATTTGTTCCCATCTGCTTCAAGAGGAAGCTTCTTGATGATGCCTGAACAAGGAAATGATCTATACGTATTGTATAATACCAATAAGAGTTATTTTATTGATACTATTATTGTCTGTTTGAGGAGGGGTATTATTTGATTTTAATCTAAGTTCCCATCCAGTCTCTCATTCTTATTTGCCCAAGCAATATCAAGTATGGGTTCCATCTTGTTGAGTGGACCTTAAGTCAAATCAGATATTTCATGTTTATTCCATAAACTTTGTACCACCAAAATCTTCACATTTCTTCCTGACATTGTAGCTCAAAGCATTCGTGGTTGGGATGATGTTTACATTTCCTTTTATGTGGCAGAGTCCATTCTTGTACCAAAGACCATAGAGTGTAGGAGTGAATGATCTATGTAAGCAAGATCTTGACTTCTCCATGTTCAATGAGTTGTGTAGATATTGTCATCAGCCATGGGGCCTTGATGTCAGTTTGGGGACAGCAGCCTATAGTTCTGGCATCAGCCTGAATTGTTTGATGATCCCCAGTGGGCCACTTTGTCCAACAAGTCAATTATATGTAACCCAGAAATGGTATAAGAAGTTTCTTTTGTGACAAAAATTGGCCAGTTTGAATGCTGTCTCTAAATTATTTGGTGATCTCATTTAGATTACCTTTATATATGTTTATATTTTAGAAAGTTTCTAATGCATTAGGCTTCCATACTTCCCATAAAATAGTGATTAATGTCAGCTCTCTTTCCCTGTATCCCCACCCTTTACTCCTCTCTCTTTTGCCTACCACTTGATCCTTCCATTTGAGCTCCCTCATCCATCCATAGTTATCTATTATATTTCCAATTCCTCATGAGATTATCTGTTCCCCTAATGTCTCACTCTTCATCTAATATCTGTTATTCTAGAGATTAGAGCTTTTTATCATTGACCTAACAGCTATTACGCCCATATTAGTGAATACACACCATATTTCTATTTCTGGATCTTGGATACCTCACCCAGGATAGTTTGCTAGTTTCATCTATTTACCTATGAATTTTGTGATTTCTCTTTTTGTAAACAGCTGAGTTATACTCCATTGGTTAAATGTACCACATTATCTTTTATCTGTTCTTCTATTTAGGGACATCCATTTTGTTTCCAATTTCTGGCTATTATGAAGCAACAGAAATGAACATATTTGAGAAAGTGTCTCTGTGGAAGGATGAAGTATATGCTCAAGAGCAGTATAGATGGATATTGAGTTAGATTGATTCCCATCTTCCTGAGGAATAACCACAATGATTTCCATAGTGACTGTACATGTTTGTGTTCCTACCACACATGGATGAGTGTTCCCATTGCTCCACACCTTTGATATCCTGAGCTTTCACTTGTTTGTTAATCTTAGACATTCTGATGGGCACAATATGAAATATCATAGTAGTTTTCCCTGATCATAGATACCTGTGGGTCCTAGGGAATGGCTTCTGCGGTTGGAGTTTGGGATAAAGCAATGAGTAGGAGGAGGGAATTTAGGAGGGGAACTTCTGTGTGATCCACTAAAGACAGGTACAGGGGTTGAAGGTGGCTGCAGCAGTTTGCTGAAGAGCTGGGGATGAAACTTGGTCACTGAATTTGAAGGATCTGGGGGAGATGTGAAGATCTACCTCATTCCCTTGTGGGAGTGTCCTTTGGGTTCCCAGGAAATGCCTGCTGGGGTTGGAGTCTGGGATAAAATGATGACTGGCAGTGTTGAATGAGCATAATTACTTACATGGATGAAATAATGAGTGTGTATGTTAACTAAGTGTTTATTTATACTTCATTGCTAACCAAAGGAAATGTTTTCAAGGATTCAGTCAAAAGTGGATGTGGACAAAATCTATCTTCTGAATCAAGTCCTAAGAAGAGATAAGTGTTTCACTAATAAAGATTATACTGTTTGATTTTATGTTTTTTATGAATATCATATGCAAGATGCGAACTGTATAATGGTTAGTATTAAAGTTGTTTCAGTTGGTAATTACACTTGTATCACTATAATTACAATCTTTTGAGAAAGAACAACAAGAAAAGAAATTAACATGTTGGTTACAGTAGAGAGACATTATGATGTGTAGGATTGAATCTTTCTTCAGGGGTATATTGTGTGCCATGATCAAGAAGTTCAATGTACCCAAAGGAGAGCTATATAACACACACACACACACACACACACACACACACACACACACACACACACACACATCTTCTTTTGGCTTTTTCACTATTACATAGAGGTCTTCATTAAGCCCAAGTCCATAGAATTTAAGAGTAAAAAGTAAAAAACGTGGAGAAGATAAAAGAGTTTTTATTCGAGTGTATGAATTATTTTGTAGTATGTTGGAGATACAATTTTATACAAACAAAATGATACAGGCAAAGATTTTAAATAATGTTCTTATGAACAAAGAAATTTTTGAAATGACAGTGAAGGAAAATACTGCTCCTAGAAACATGGCAGTTTTCACTGGCAATACTGTTATGTCATCTCATCTAAATGAAATTAGCTGCAGTATTTCTTTCTTAGTAACTAATTCTGTGATCAATCCTAAAAGGAAAAGATCATTAAGATATTTTTCATTAATAGTCCTTCTGTGCATATGTTTGTTTTATTGGTTGATAAATAAAGCACTGTTGTCCAATAGGAAAGCAAGATATGTGGGACTAGGAGTTGAGGAGGATGCTGGGAAATGTAGTAAAGACTGGAGTGGCCATGTGTTCACCAGAAAGAGAGGATGCATATGGCCAGCGTCCTTGATAAGATAAGTCTGTATAAAATGTATAGATTAGCAGTTTTGGTTGATAATTAAGACCAAGCTAGCAAATGAGATAACCTAGTCATTGGCCAGCAGCATTGTAATTTATATAAGATTCTATGTGTTATTTGGGATCTCTAACATGGAGGCAGAACTCAGGCAGGTTGGTGGAAAGAGTTATTATTACAAAATTACACCCACGTGGTTTTACGAACTTCCACATAAAAACTTCAGAAAAGATTAAAAGGGGATTTTAGAAGCAAAAGAACAGAGACAAGCATGACTTCTTGGTAGCAGCATTTTCTCGGGTGGTGGTCTCCGTTTTGCTAGAGACAAGCAGAGACTCGAGCAGCTACCTTGAGGGAGGTTTCCTGACTGCATTAGCAGAAAAAAAAACACATTGCTTTTTCAAGAGGGCCTGCTAACAATTAAATGTTGTGTATGAGCAACTGGCAGTGGCAGTGACCACAGCATACTGCTTGATGGTAGCATAGACCAAGGTGGTAAGCACAGGTCTCAGTCCTGGCGATAAACTTACTCCCTGCGATCTTGGAAAGAAAGTTGCTAAAACAGCCACCACTTTAATTTTAGCAGTTTTGTTTAGCAGATAAAAGATTTCCTGGCCAGAAAAATGTAAAGATTTGCAATAAAGACTGTTTCAGATGAACATAAACCTCTAAAGGTTTACACTGTATTTAAAAATATACTTAGGCTTGTTAGAGAAAAGGACACAAAATAAAGTGGTTTTTTTTATTTAAAAAAAAGCAGAAGATATAGAGTAGCTGGGTGTGATGGCACATATCTTTAATCTGAGAACTCTTTTGGGAGGCAGAGGCAAGCAGATCTCCGTGACTTCAAGACCATCCTGGTGTACAGAGTGAGTTCAAGGGCAGCAAAAGTTACACAGAGAAACCCTATCTCATAAAAGGAAAAAATAAAAGTAAAAGAAACAGAGTACTGAAAAAGCCACCTAAAGATGAAAAATACACAGATAGTATGGATACTGTATACTATTGTGTTGTCTTTGAATTGTTTGCTGGGGAAGGAGCAACAACTACTAAAAGACATTTGATTATCAATGCTGCTAAACTAATTGAACTTATGTATTCTAAAAATGCCTTGACATCCAAATTTAAAAATAAAGAAAGAGTACTTGAAAAAAGTGTTTTTGCTTGTGTTTCCACAGGAAATGGAAAGCTATGGATTCCTTCTAGACTAATATGGTTTGATGAAGCAAGACCTCCTGAAACAGTGTCCCAGGTGATCCAACATCTAAAACAGCTGACATGATGCAGCCTTGCAGACTACAAAAACAGGGTTCCTGGCCAGGTTTCTATGTTGTATCATGATCCCCATGGTATGGACATCGCACCCAACCAGCAGGAAGCTGTTTGTTTATAAATGTTTGTTTTCATTTAAATGGGATTTGTTATAAATGGTAATGATCACAGTCAATCTCTTTTTAAAGAAAAAAATTGGAATAGGGCATCAAAATGAATAAATTGCATTGGTATGGATTTTCATTTATTGATACAACTTTAAGGTCAATTTTGTGATATGTAAATTTCTCCTCTTGTTTAGGTTTTGTATTTATACACATCTTTTATATGTAATACATAATTAAATTCAGATTGTATATACTCAGATATAATAGTCAAAACTTACAGTTAGGTTATTTAGGTTTTCTAGATATACAGAGAATGAACTTGAGATGGATAGATATTCTTCAAACCTTTCAAAGACCCACAGAACATATGGCATTTAAATGATTTAGGATTTTTCATGGCAGTGAGACACAACTGCTCCTGGCACATCAATTACCTCTGAGAGGAAGATGGGCATCGAAGAAACTCACCAAGAAGTTTGCTTTCAACATGGCAAGATTGGCCATTTGGGCAAGAAACTGCTCTTGCATGGACAGTTTGCTAAACTAGACATGCAGGACCCACAGGAAAATGACTGTTGAACTTGCAGAATAATACAGTCCTGAAAGGTTCCTGCTTCATGGAAAAGTCTGCCAGACCCACTGTGGCCCATAAGCTGAAGATTGATGCCCCAACATTACAGAGGAACTTCAGGTGACTGTCCAGGAATCAAGAGGTCTCTGTCAGATGAAGGCTTTATATATTATCCTTCTGTGGTCTTTGAAGGAGTTGAAGACAGTTGTGGTTATAGTTTTATTTAGTTATTAAAAATGATGAGCTAAAAATAAGACTTCAGACTCAAAAAGATAACATAGATGATAGACTATTTTCTTTAAAATCTTGCTAAATATTAATGAACTAAATACTGTAACTATAGTTCATACTTGATAACTGTTTTGTTATATATTTTACTATGTTAATGTTAAAACCATTCTTTTTATTTAGACAGAAAAAAGGAGATGATGAGTACTACTGTGTATATATTTGTCTTATTGGTTGATAAATAAAGCTCTGTTGTCCAATAGGAAAGCAAGAGAGGTGGGACTAGTAGTCGACGAGGATTATTGGAAATGTAGGGAGTCACCATGTGATTGCCAGGAATAGAGGACATACTCGATAAGATGTCTTTATAAAATATATAGATGAGTAGTTATGGTTGATATCTTATTGATACACAAAGAAGTTTTTGAAATGACAGTAAAGAAAAATACTGCTCCTAGAAACTTGGCAGTTTTTACTGGCAATAATGTTATGTCATCTCATCTAAATGAAATTAACTTCAGTATTTCTTTCTTAGTAGCTAATTCTGTTAGCAATCCAAAAAGGCAAAGACCATTAAGATGTTTTTCATTAATAGATATGCAGAAGAGAATAAAGAAAGATTGTAAAAGAAAGAGGGAGTATATTATAGAAAAAAAAAACAGTGTCTTCAAGACACAACAGAGATAATGCACATAAGAACACAGGGACTGTGGCAACATGAACAGGGCTTGCACAGGTTCAAGCCAGATGCAGTCTGCAAAGTGAAGAGTTGGAAGTTGACATGAGTACTTAGTGGTAGCCAAGAACTTACCTTCAATTAACAGCCACTTGCAAAGAAAATAATATTTTTTTCTCCAGTGGTATCTCACTGAATATGTTAACCATGCTTAAGGGCTAGCCCCATATACAGCAGTAGACTTGCAACTCAAATTGAACTCAATAAAAATTTGTAGATTTTTTTCTCATGTTGGTTTGTTTGGGCATTTTTGTTTATTTGTGTTTTGCTTGTATTTTATGGTTTCTGATTTTGTGTTTAGATTAGTTTTTTTGTTTGTTTATTTCTTGTGTATTTTCTTTTCTTTTGCTTTAAAATTGTGTTTTGATTGCCTGTCTGTTTATTTCCTAAAGATAGAGAAAAAAGTCGAGTTTGGTGGGTTGAGAAGAGGGGACTATTGGGGAGGACAATGGTAGAGGAAATAATGATCACAATATACTACATGAAACAATTTTTATTACAAATAAATTATAAATTATGCAAAAAACTAGCTTGTGTTTAATGGAATCAGTTGAAATATTCCAGATGAAATGGCTACTAAAGACATGGAAATTAGAGGAGGACTAGAGAAGAAATAGGGAACTTGAAGTCATGATAATCTATGAATTAGTCTCTAAGAAGCACTATGAAATGCTTGTCTCTCCCCATTAGGGTATGACTGTCTGCTTCCCCTAGCAATGGAGAGAGATACAAATGTTGTGATTCATGAAGATCTGTAGACTTTAAAAAATTTAATACAATGCCGTTTCTGCCCCCTGGGTTGTTCAAGTTGTTTATAATTGTAAATGATGAAGATATCAAAAATATACAAACATTTTAAGAAACACTAAATGAAACTAATTCTGGGAAAGTTAATATGGAAAAATATTACCTAGTATTTCTGAGATCCTGGGTTCTTTACCTAATCCTAATACACACTACTTACACACACACACACACACACACACACACACACACACACACCACACACACACATCACACACACACACCACACACACACACACACAGAAGAGAAGAAGAGAGAGAGAGAGAGAGAGAGAGAGAGAGAGAGCTAAATTACCTTATAATACTGATAGCAAGAATATGAGCAAATTGAATTCTCATATGCATAAAGGTAAATTTTCTCATTATCTGCTTAAATAAATAACTAGCTAACAACTTGAGCATTTTCCTAGAAGAGAGAGAGATTAGCTAAATTACCTTATAATACTGATAGCAAGAATATGAGCAAATTGAATTCTCATATGCATAAAGGTAAATTTTCTCATTATCTGCTTAAATAAATAACTAGCTAACAACTTGAGCATTTTCCTACTAAGGAAAAATCAAAAGTTTACAAAACTTGGAATAATCCATAGTATAGGGTTGGGTTACATTCTACTCTAGAAATATCTGATCTTGACAGAAAACTTAAAGAAAATGTAATATAGGTAAGGGTGTTCTGCCCACGTCTGTGAGAAGTTTGTTGGAAATTTCCCGTAACTCCAGAGACATCTTTTCCCAATGAGTTTATAACTGTGGTGCTCTTGAGAAGTGAAACATACACACTCCTGATGATCAGAAAACACTGACTCTTTACAACTGTGTCGATACATGGAGAATCCTATGCTAGCCTTTTATTTGAGTTCAAATGCCACCTTTTAAAAATTAAAACATACCTGTGTCTACTTTAAGATGTTTAGCTGACCATCATGATAAATAAGAGCTACCTCTATCCAAGAGGTGGTGGCACACACCTTTCATCCCAGCACTCTGGAGACCGAGGCAGGCGGATCACTGCTATTTTGAGACAAACATGGTCTACAAGAGCTAGTTCCAGGACAGCCTCCAAAACCACAGAGAAACCCTGTCTCAAAAACCAAAAAAAGCAAACAAACAAAAATAGAAGAGCTACATCATGTGTAGTAGCTATTGTTATAACAGATACATTTCTTTCTTTATTCTCTGATGGAATTATTAAAATACTTGCTCAAATATCAATTATTCAAATATAAACAGCATCTATATTGTTCTTTTAAGGAATTATGAACTAAGAATTCACAAAAGAAGGGGCTAGAAAGATGACTCAGCAGTTAAGAGACCTGGCTACTCTTGCAGAGGATGTGGCTTCATTATAGCATCCACATGGTGGCTAACAACCATCTGTAACTACACTTCTTGGAGTCAGACATCCTCTTCTGAACTGGGTACTGAACAGGCACATGTTGCCCACACCTACATGCAAACAAAACAATCAAACACATAAAATAAGATACAGAAATAAATTAAACATAATTTACAAAAGAAATAAGATGAGTAGTAGCCAAAATGAACAAAATAAATTGCATGTAATTGCATGAAACGTTGGGATAAAATAATTATAATTATGAACAATTGGTGATGATCCTCAAATACAGAACAGGAAGTACCAATAGGTAAAATATAACCAAAAGATATTCTTCTGTTGTGTGACACTTCAAGATAGTAAACATAGTGTTGACTGGTTAACTAAAAAAGGAATTTCATTTCCTGTAGATTTATTATTGTATTTTCCCGCTGAATGATTTTCTAAGTAAATCGAAGTTTTCTTAACGAAATTATCGTAACATCAAGCTCCATTAGAAAACTTAAAACACACATATGAATTAGCTTCATAAAGCATGCTGTTCATTCTGAAAATTAAACCACTGCCAGCTAGATGTAAATTTCCATTGGTGCATTAACTCCTAAATGACAATATCCCTTGCAATTTATTGCACTCTAACAGTAAATAGTGACACTCACCTGTATCTCCTTCTGTGCGTACCGACTGGAGAAGACTTCACATCTTTCTCCCAGAATCGACCACCAGAGCACAGAAAACTTCACATTTGATATTAACCATTAAGTAAAGTTGACAAGTATAAATTATCTGTTCAGATTCAGTATCATCAGTTTTCCAAAAAAAAAAAGGAGTTAATTGTGACCTTTGTGGCAAAGCCTCAACAGACTGAAAATATTGAACGTTTTTATAACTGAAAAGCTATCTACTAACTATCAAATACTCATTGCTCTGTATTCCTACTCTTGATGATTGTTGTAGAAAATGATACAAAGTATTAGGAATATGCTAAAGCATATGCCTATTCCTAGAATAAAGTTTCATATTTCAAGAAACAGATATTGGGAAGACCCCCGAAGAGGTACTTTCGTAGAAGGAGACCCGCACCCAGGAATCAGCGAGACCACGAGCTTGGATGCAAAACAGCAAGAGGCTTTATTGGAGATACGGGTACCCGGGAGACTTAGCTTCTGTGAGGCCAAGCCCGCCGAGCCAAGGGAAAGGGGTCCTTATATAGGGAAAAAGGCGCAAGCTAGGAGCAGGGATTCTATTGGATAATTCTAATGAGGCATTGTACAGAGCTATTCCCATTGGTCAATGTATATGAGGCGCTATACAGGGTTATTCAAATGAGGCAAAGTACAGAGTTATTCAAATGAGGTGAAACATAGAGTCTTTCAAATGAGGCGAAATACAGAATCATTTCTATTGGATGGTTCAAATGAGACACAGAGCCATTCCAGATCAGCATATTCTCAAGGTCTGGTGTCTGGTACAACAGACTCAATTCCCCCTCCCTCCGCGTCCAGATGGCTGACCTTGGGGGCGGAGACCTTGGGACAGAGTGTTTCTCATCGGGCGGGGGCTCAGGGGCAGGGCTCCAGGCCGGCTCACTTGGTGTTTGTTCTCGTGCCGGCCCACCTGGTGCTCGCCCTCGGGCCGGGCGTGCGGCGGGTGGCGGGGGAAGTGGAAGCCGCTGGGGGTGGGGATCGGGGAAGCCGCCGACAGGAGGAAGAGGAGACAAACTTGAGAAAGAAAGGGCTAAGGGGCAGGGGTCTTTCAGGGATAAATAAAAGGCATTAGACAGTATTTTGTGAAACTCTGCAAAATCTTGTCTCAGAGTTTTGTATTGCAATCTCCTCCATATCATGCTTCTTGAACACTCAACTCAGATACAGAGGCGAAAGAGAATTTCCAAATAAAATCGTTTGTAAAATATATTTATTCAATTTAATTTAACAGCCACTAAAGAATGCATTTATTAATTAGTTTGTTTTAATAAGAATATATTTAATTGCAAGCATATACTATTACAAATTAATTCATGATTTTAAAAAAGTAAATGACTTATTTCATCTTTATTCTAAAACTCAGTTAAATGATGTAATCAACTTTTGGTCTCTTTCACTTTCTTAACTTAACCTGCCTTTGGCTTTCTTTGTTTCTCTGCATGCTCCCTGTGTTTTGCAAATAGCCTATATCTTCTTCCTGGGGATGGCACACATCTGACGAACTTGCATTTTTTATCTTCAATTTTGGGCAATAGAATACTTTGAACCATGATCTCCATTCCAAGTGCAGGTTTAAGGAATGATTATTCCACTTTAGGCAAAATTCTGGGAAAAAAGTATCTAATAGAAATAAGATGAAGTTGGCATAAGAAATAAACAATGAGAGAGGGAGAGAGAGAGAGAGAGAGAGAGAGAGAGAGAGAGAGAGAGAGAGACCTTTAAACAGAGAAACAGAGACAGGTTCATAATTATCTAACAGCTAAAAAGAGCAACTGTGGGTCTTATAAATCAGCAAGTTAAATGATGTTTTGTTTTACTATGTATTTTTCTCTTTTAATTTTTTGTCATGGATTACGAGAAAGATAATGAGAACTCTCATAGTCAAAGGAGCAAATGCTAACTATTTTAGAGATAATGTCAGCTAGTCACTGAATTCATTAGTTTTGAATGTTTTTCTCAGAGGCTTTTGAGAGACAATTTTACATAAGTGACTAATGTCTGAAATAAAAGAAACCTCATTAATATACAGGAAATTAAAGTTACTATAAAGTTAAGAAATGTTAACCAAATTACTAAGATCTTTCCAGTAATACACTACAAACTTATTACAATATTATAAATATCACACAACATGAAAATACATTATTGTAATGCAATATCGGAGAATTATGTGAAGATACCAGCAAGGACATTGAGAGGTCATTGCTATTTAAAACTTCATCTTACTGATAAGTAAAACTCAGCAGTAAGTTCAATAGTTTAGTATGTTAAGTAATTTATTGTAGAACATAACAATTTATTCTAAATCATACTGGAATTCAAATTACCACATGTTAAGTTAATAATCTATTTTTCTTTTGTGAATGTCTTCTCCTAAATATATTATTAGTAGATTAAAATTCACCAACTAAATAGGTTATCCAAATTGTAACATAGCTGGGAAGATCATGTGAAGGCAATAGTTTTGAAGTCTGGATCTTTTTAATGGAAGGCTATATCTATATATAAGCAAATATTAACTTTTCCAAATGCAGGCATTGGAAAGCTTTTCCTCACTCAGAATTGTGCTCATTATTCAACCAGGAAAAACATAAACAATGTTTGAAGCAGCTATTTTTTCTAAGCTCCCTGTTTCTGCTCCTAACCAGGTAGCCCTTTCATAAATTTCTATAGAAATGTGTCAGTCCCCAAACCTTATTCTTTATTTTCCAGAGATCTAGGATCATGCCTGTTCCATACCCTCGTGGTTCTCTGTCAGTATCTTCCAAATATGTCCTGGAGCTTCAGATTCACAACCATAAACTCTTTTTCAGTGTGAAACTAAAGGAGACTGGCATGATTTCAGATTCTATATTCTCTCCATTTTATTATAGAACAATTCTTGATTTTTAGTATAGTATCTGAGAAAACTATTCCTATAGAAATAGAAACATTATTTAAATGACCCCCATTTTTCTTATTTTTACTTTTTGATCATAAAGACAGGTATAGAAAATATGTAGGTATATAGGTTATTATATACACTATAACAGTAACTGTACATTTTTATTATATTAGTTTGTGGTAGATTTTTCATTTTTAATAATTAGAATTGATGAAGATAAATGTTTTGACTTTATTTTTGTTTTCATTCAGAAAGTATCAGTAAATCAAATCCATTTAATAAATGTCAGTGTTACATGGTGAGAAGGAAGAACTGACTCCCAATGGTTCTGCTCTGACCTCCACTAGCACAGATGCTACAGCATGCATATGTATTTACAAATAAATAAGTACAAAACAAAAATAAAAAATAAATGTCAATGTTGTTCTCAACTCTTTCAAATGTTTTTTGGCCAGGAAGTTGACAGTCACTGATACATGTGAATAAATTCATGAACATATGATATATTAAACCCAATACAAGTCCTTACAAGCATTTTAATCTCTCCTTGGGTCTTACTTTATTTCTCATTGTTACTACAGACTTGCAATCAATGATTCTGGCTCATGCTCTAAAATGAAGGTATTTCCGATATATAAAATGGCCCTGTGATGAACTAATTTTAATAAGAAAAAAGATCATTACCTTGTTATAAAGTATGAATATCAGAGTGTGTTCTGTAAGAAGGGAAAATGTCCAAAACATCAGTCTTTGCAAAAGTATTTTCATTTGTGTTTAGAAGATAAATTATGAAAGAGGTAGCCTTTTATATGACTTATATAATACTGATTAGCTATATGCACCTAGCCTATAAAGAAAATAATAAACATACTTTCAAATTGTGATCAATTGTCAAGAAAAGAATTAAACAAAAAGATGGATGAAAGAGACTTAAAAGAGTATTTTGGAGTTTAGGTGATTCAAGGGAAAGCCTCTGGGTGGTGTATTTTGAAGTGATACTTCAATGGCAAAAGAAAACCAGACATGTAAAGAGCCATGCAAGGAACAGAGAAGATGCAGGATCAAATCCAGAAATGGTCCAGGATTTGGCTTTAGATGTCTTTGAAGCTGATACACTGTGAAAGAATGGTGAGTGTAGAAAAATGCAGTTACACAGAAAGCAAAGCAATATCCAGAGTTGAGTAGGGGCAGGCTAGGTTGGTACTCAGATGTGGAAATACTCAACAAAGGTCAGACTGTAAAGGACAAGTTTACATCTTGACAAAGTGGTTTTCAGTTTGTATAATAAGAAGCTGATGGCACTTAAAAAAGGATTTACCAAGAAAGATGGTCTGGAGGGGGTGAGATGACCCATACTAAACTTTGAAAAATATTTCCCATCTCTGCATGGAAAATGGAGTTTAGCAAAGAAAAAGAGTTGGAATAAATGGCAGAATAGTTCTAAAGTACAGAGAGTAAGCTACGCTGGCCCAGGAAAAATTTATATGGATACAATTGGCTACTGTACTGTATTTAGAGTGTGAAGAAACTACTTGTGACTTAGGGTTATTGTAACCCTGAGAAACTGTAATTGGCACTTTCCTTGTGATGAGAAAGACTCTGAAAGCAATGGGTGTTAAAGGGAAAATGTAATTTCAAGTCTCAAGATGTGTGCATTAACTTTGAATCTGATATCATGTATCCAAATGAAAAATTTGAATAAGCAATTTGATTCTAAAAGAAAACTAAAACAAAGCCTGGAGGGGGAAATGTGGAGGGTATATTATCCCTGTTGGAGTCTGCAATAGAATAGTGCCCAAGTAATCACATACACTCAACTCATATGTGCTGAGTAAATAAATTAGTGAAGCATTTATTTCTCCTATTATTTATGTTTACTGCTTCAGACGTATTTTAATCAACTCATTCATTATTAATTTTCTTTCACTCTTGTGTCATATGAGAAATAATGATAAAGTAAATAAAGTATCTGAACATTTCACTTACTGAAATCTCCTTAAATTGGAGTGTTTTAAGCAAATTGTAATATTTATGTACTGCATGATGGTTTCTGGAATAACTACGAAATTAGTATTAACTGAAATTAATATTAATGCTTAAGATGTTTATTACAACTACTTAATATGATAGAGTATGCCTATGTTGAACATAAGTATATGACCATCTATTTATTCATTCACTCACTCACTCGTTTTTAGCAAATACTTGTTTTCTATCCTGCTCCACACACCTCTAAGTAATGGGTTCAGTATTAAAGATGTTTTTCAAAATCAGGATGTTTGCTGTGATTTTTATAGTATGATTAGACTTTAGCAATGGACTAGAAGACAAACATGTTGGGTTTAAAACAATGACAACCTAGAAAATTGAATAGAAAGGTACAGCATGAGATTCTAACATCTCAATGAGAAAGGTAAATGTCTGGTAGTATTTTCCATGAAATTTGGAACACAGGGTTAGAAGGTCAATTGGGCAAGGGAACTAGCATAATGTATGACTAGTACATTATTTAAAAAATCAGAGTATTATATTTAAAGCAAAACTGAAGTCTTTGACAGAAGAATTTGTGAATGAGGTGAAAAAATGAAAAGAAAGTTTCTGAGTGATCTAAATATTTCCTTGAACTAAGTCAAGTTCACTCAGTAAAGAGAATAGTTTCCCAATATAGAATGTGAGCAGAACATGACAGCACCACCCCTTTATTCTCAGCATGGAAGCTGAGGCAGCAAGCTTCCAGGAAAGAACCCAGCTTAGACTGCATACAAAGTTCAAGACAATCTGAGCTCCCAAGCAACATAGTATCAATAAAACAAACAATCAAAAAACAACAAAATGTCTGCATATAATTCCAACTTTGAAACTTGAAGAAGGATGATGCCATTCATCTGGAGAATGTAAGATTAAGAAGGAAGAAGGGAGAGACTGGAAATTTCCATTGGCAATGCCAACTGGGATGCAGAGCTCTAGACACTAATGCAAATTTGATCTTCAGCAGAATTAAAGCAGGGATTTATTGATTAAGACATGGTTGTGACTCCGGTATAGAGATACTAAAGCATAGACATATCTTAAGGAAAAAGTAGATAGAGAGAGAAGACTTCATGTGAGAAACATGAAAGTGATTAGAATGTCATGAAAACACAGAGAGAACAGTGCTCTAAGAAGAGAGAAATCAGAGTAAATGATACAATTGTAAATTTCAAAACAATAAACTAAATTAATATGAAATTTGATAAAAATGACATAGATGAAAGAAACACATGAAGTCATTGTCCTCCATCTTGAAGAACTATGTTCAGTTTTACAAGGATGTTGTACAGAGTATTGAACAATATATTTCAAGAGAACAACTTTGGGGAAAGGCAGTTGAGAGCTTGCAAAGTCTCAGCACAGCAGCAAAAGATTAAGGAAAGCAGAAATCTCCGGTCTAAGCAAAGGAAGGCAGCACAGGCCCTCAAGTTATGCTAGAGCAGTGGTTCTCTGCCTGTGGCCAGCAACCCGTTTGGGGGTTGAATGACCCTTTCACAATGGGCACCTAAGACCACTTTAAAACACAGATATTTACATTACAATTAATAACAGTAGCAAAATTGCAACTATGCAATAGCAACAAAAATAATTTTATGGTTGGGGTCACCACAACATGAGCAACTGTATTAAAATGTCACATTGGGAAGGTTGAGAACCACTTCTGTAGATAGACTTTTACTGGACGGTTTCTTTTGAAACAATCATTTGTAAGTTAAGACATTGAGACTAACATATTTCACTGAAAAAGTCTGAGTTATTCTTTAGAAGAATAATGTTAAATAGTAATGTGTGTGAGGGGGGTGACAAGCTTAGAGAGGAATGGTATACATTTATGTTAGATCTATAAAAGGCACCCCTGTATAATTGAAGAAATCAATGTCTTCAGTGAAGTATTTGTGCAGGGTTTATTTTAAGAAAAAAGTTAAAACACATGGTTGTGTTTTCAGACTACTTTTAATGCAGCAAGTTACAGAAACTAAAAAGATTTTGTGCCCAGTTAGTAAGTAGACATTCCATGACACTTTAATTTCCTTCCACTTCCACTTGTGGAGGCAGACTTGTCATTTTTGGAAGTTATGGAATTATTATATATCACTTTCCATCTTGGATAGATTCTGAGGCTGAAGGTGCCCTAAACGCCAATATCATTATCATGTTTATTAGATATTATTAGTAGTATATAATGCCTATACTCTGGGATTATGATGGTTGAATCTGTAAGAGAAATATCAGTCATTGTGACCTTTGTAACCAAACAAAATCATGCCCTTGTAAATTATCATGATAACTCTGGTTTACTATACACTTCTATTGATCCCATTAGTGTAATAAGGGCAAAAATTGGTCCACTTCGCTATACATAAAATATATCTAGACTTTGAGTGCTAGAGTAGATGTATTTTTGAAAAATACAATTGACCTTTTTATAAATAATGGCTTGTGATTTATTATTTTATGTCCTACCATAAAAAATGGACTTTAAGAGAGTGACAGACACTTAGAGTGAATTGAGGGAGCACTTCCAAGCCAAATTTATGGTGAACATTTTTATATTTCCAAGAAGGAAAACAATACCCTCAAGGATGATCTCTTGGATGTAAATTTAGCCAATATCGATTGTATTGTACTCTAGTCAAAGTAACTAATCCTTTGGCTGATAGCAAAGGGAAGTAGAATGGTCTGATTATTTTCCTTTGAAACTCAGAAGGCATATAGTCAAGTTTAAACTTAGCTAGCTAAAAATAAAATAATAGGAAAAGGTGTTGTCAGCTAACTCAACAAAAATAGAAATGTTTTCATTACTTCAAAAACAATGAAAATATATTTGAGTAAAGAACACATCAGCACTCAGTTTCCAACACTATTTGGGAAACAGAATATAGAATAATATATAAGGAGAAAAAAAGCATAGGAAGCAAAGACTGAACTTCAGAATCATTCAGCACGAGGTGTGCGGACCTCAGAAGCTCACTTTCTGCTTCAAGAATATGCATTGTTAACCATGAAAACATTCACCAGACATCTTTTGCTATTAGGGATAACACCCCAAAATTAAAGGGTGTGTTTATATATGCATGTATTCACATATACTACAATGTGTATGCATACAAATAAAATGCATTTGTCTTTTATGTGCACATACATATACAATACATGCAAAGACAATGTACTCACCGTTGTGTGTAAGTCCATACACATACATATACATGTTCATCTACAATGCATACAAACATAATATATTGACAAATTTGTGTGAGTATAAACTAGACAGTTTCATCCCAATGAAGTGAAACAGCATATTGAAAAGTCACTGATTTATCAGATCTAAAAAATAATGTTTTTTTTTAAATTTGGTATCCTAACATATGGTAGTATTGTGATTTAATCAATTGTGATATATGATATTTAAAAAAAATAGCCTCCCATTTAACTACAGGAGAAACTGTTGCTAATATTTTTCTTTGGACTTTGTATGTGAAAGGAATTCTCAAGAACAACTGGAGAGCAAAAATTCATTTTATTACCTATTGTGTGACTCAGTGCTATTGAACTTTAAAATGTTTCTTTTTAAAAGAATGAGGTTAAACTTTTCATCATTCAATATGATGGAAATTACTTGACATCAAAATTAAGGATAATGATTTATTAACACATTGGTTAAACTGTCAATTTACCTGAATTTCAATGCCAAAATTTAAAAGATGATATTTCATAGCTTTTAAAATTAAATTAATTGAAAAATATCTTTTGTGAATTTTCACAGCTATAAAACATCTATTATGATTAGAACTAAACATTGGATAATTAAATAGAGCACTTATTCAATTACTTGACAATTAAGACAAGTTCAGCAACATTTTTTTCTTGTGATTTATTTTGCAAAGTCGAAATATTTGAAAGGGATAATGAATAAAAGTAATTGACAAATAAACAGGCCAGATGGGAATGATGTTGCAACCTACAATCCTAGTTTCTAAGAAGATAAAGGGAGGTGACTTTGATTTCAGATCACTCTGTATAACTTTATGAAATCTTGACTTAAAAACAAAAGTTCAAGTTTGGTTCAGTAGCAAATATTCTCTTAGTATGTACAAAGGCCTGCTGTGATTCCTGGTACACCAGACAACTTTACTACCATCCATGGGAAGTTAACCCTTATGGCTTCAAATATTACTAGAAGTTAACAAATTCAGTTAGAATTCTACACTGAATTAAATGCACTGATTTCTTAGCATATTTTCTTATGAATACACTTTAAAGTATTTAAAAATTTTTTGAGTTACTTCTTTAAACTGATATGCATCATTCATTAAAGAAATAAACATATTAATAGATTGGCCCTTAGGAAGATAATTGATGATAGGCATACAATGTGTTTCCTCTATTGGAGGGACTAAGGACCCTACCAGGACACAAATATGGTAATGGAGCCTTTATGTCTAAATACATCTCTGTCACTGAATACTGTCCATACATATACCATGCCACAGTAGTCTAATAATATTTTAGAATCTTAAAGGATTATTACATCTCATGTGCTTGCACTTGAAGATCCCTCTGACTAAGTGCTTGGTATGATTTATCTTCTCACCTTACAAACTTTTGTCATTCACTACAAGCTGTCAGGCAATATATCTATACTCACCTGCTTCATTTTCTTAAAATGTTATTTGGCAGAGATTATTTTTACTACAAACTAAATATATTAATAAATGGATACAAATTCTAAACTCCTTTGCAACTTGAACAAATATGCTTCCTTTTTTGTGAAGATAAAAAAATAAGCAAAAATTTACTGGGCACCCTTTCTGGACAGAGTTTCAGAGTTTTCTTACACACACACGCGCACACACACACACACACACACAAAACAAACAACAGATTGATTAGTATTTACTTTTTTCTGCTCTTAACAGTAACTGGAAAAATATTGTTTTGAGAGTTGAATAAGGTAAAGGAAGCTCTAATCGGAATAAAGGGATTAGAAGAGAAAATTACAAACATATCTCATTGACTAAGAACAGTACGCAACTATCAAAGAAGTTTGCAAATTTTAACATGACAGCAAAATTTTCTTTATCCTTGCTGTTTAGAAGATGCCTATTAAAATTTGATACATCATATGTTGTTATTATCTCTGGATAAAAGCTACTCAGAGATTAGAACTTAGGGAGAATTGAGGTGGGGGACTAAAAAAATGGTTCAATAGTTTTGAGTTCCTGCTGTTCTTCCAGAGGGTGTAAGTTTTGTTCCCATTCCCCAGGAGAGGTAGTTCACAAGAGTTTATAACTGCAGCTCAAAGTTACATGACTTACTTGAAATATGTTAATACATACATACACTCATGCATAAATATATGATAATAAGCCATTCATTAAAAAGGATCAGATATAAAGAAAAATATATACAATGGTTCAGATGGAATCCTTTTCTAAAGTAAAGACTGAAATATTAAGCAACTTTCAGAGGAAATTTTGCTGTTGAATGGGTGAAGATGCAGAGAAGGGAGCTGCAGTTAAACACAGTGACCAAAATCAAGTTAAGGAGGAAGGGGTTTATTTGGCCTATACTTCTGTGTCACTTTTCATCATTGACAGACAGAAATTCAAACAGGGCAGGAATCTGGAAGCAGGAGCTGATGCAGAAGCCATGAAGAGGTGCTGTTTACTGGCTTGTTCAGTCTGCTTTCTTATAGAACCCAGGACTCTCAGTGCAGAGATGGCCCTACCCTAAAGGGGCTGGCCCCTCCCCCATCAATCAATAATAAAGAAAATGCTTTACAGGCCTGCCTACAACCTGATCTCATTGAGGCATTTTAATTGAAGTTATGTCCTCTCAGAAGACTACAGCTTATGTCAGATTGACAAAAAAATAATTCAGGACAATTGACCCATTGTCAACTTGACACACAAATACATGACTGCCAATCCACAACATTTCATTTCTCATTCATCCCCAAGATCTCACATTAGAAATATAAATAACTTTAAGAATCTCAGTCTTTACACATTCAAATGCATTAAAAGTTCAGTTTCTTTAAAATAGCCAATCTCTTTTCAAATCCAAAATCTTTTAAGTTTAAAGTCTCTCAACTGTGAGCTCCTATAAAATCAAAACTAAATCAAATACTCTGAGTTCAAGAGGGAAGAACCAGAGCACAGTCAATCAAACCAAAACAAAATTAAATTAAAACAGTGTAAATAACTCAACATCTGGTGTCTTGGATTCACTCATAATCTCCCAGGCAGAAAGGGCCTGAGTCACTTCTCTTACTTGCCTCTGCAACACACACAGCTTGTCTTCTAGGCTCCAGCTGGATTCAGTCCACTGTTGCTGCTGTTTTGGTGCTCCTCCCATGTTGCAGGCATCCCTTGTGGGTCTTCTGCAGCAACTGGACTGCTCTTTCACCATAACCCTCTATAGGCTATCTTCATGATGCCAAGCCTCAACACCTCTGAATTACCTCTTCAACCGTGGGCTTTTAATGGCCCTGGGTCTGCATTTTCACCAGCGGCCTTTCAGCATGCCAAGTTTCTATTGCCTTTCATGACCTCTTCATATCTTCAAAACCAGTACCACCTGTGTTGCTTTTACTATGAAGTTTGGCTGTCAGCAGAAGTTACAATCTTGGTCACCTCTGTACCACAGCTTCTGTCTACTCTCTGGTAACACTTCCCAGTAGGTTTTACTTTAATGATGCTAGTATCATCTTAATCAACACTAATTTTGCAGTTTCAGCCAACCAGCATTAGTAACCCAGAAAAGCCAAGGGTTAACTTTAATAATTCTGGTATCTTGTTGCTGATAGCTGAGTCTTGAACCTCAACTAATCAAAACCATAGAATCTTAATTCAAAAAACCAAACAAAAACAAACAAAAACAGAAACAAATGGCCACAATAGTCTTGAAATTTCCTTCCAAAACTTTACAAACAGCTTCCATCTTCTGCTCTCAATTCTTTTTTTTAAAAAATAAATTCAGTTTATTTCTAATAGCTGATTTTCTTGACACTGACATCTGTTTACATGCTCTTTTTTATTTAGAAACAATCATTTTACATATCAATCCCCCATTCCCTTTCCCTCCCATCCTCTCATGTCCCCTAACATCCCCCCAACCCACCCATGCTCCTTAAGGATAGTGAAGCCCTCGATGGGGGATCACCAAAGTCTGTCACATCACTTGGGGGTGGGCCTAGGCTCTCCTCTGTGTATCTGGGATGAAATGGTATCCCTCCATAGGGAATGGGTTCCCAAAGTCCATTTGTGCACTGGGGATAAATACTGGTTCCACTATTAGAAGCCCCATAGACTGCCCAGACCTCATAACTGGCACCCATATTCAGAGAGCTTGGTTTCCCAGCTTTAAGATCGGGGTCCCTGTGCTCTCACTAGGTCAGATCAGCTGTTTCTGTAGGTTTTTCCAGCATAGTCTTGACTCCTGTGCTCATCTCTCTTCCCTCTCTGCAACTGGATTCCAGGAGCATGGCTCAGTGCTTAGCTGTGGGTGCCTGCTTCTGCTTCCATCAGCTACTGGATGAAGCATCTACGGTGGCAATTAAGGTAGTCATCAATCTCATTATAGAGGAAGGGCATCAAAGGTGGCCTCTCCACTTCTGCCTAGATTCTTAGCTGGGGTCATCTTTGTGGATCTCTAAACATTTTCCTAGTGCCAGATTTCTCTTTATACCTCTACTGACTCCCTCCATTAAGGTATCTCTTTTCTTGCTCTCCTCTATTCCTCCCGATTCCACCCTTAGGTATATACCAAAAAAAAAGCACATTCATACAACAAGGACATACATTCAGTTATGTTCATAGCAGTGTTGTTTATAATAGCCAGAACCTGAAAGCAACCAAGATTCACCTCAACTGAAGAATGCATGGAGAAAATGTGGTACATTTACACAATGTAGTATTACTCAGTGGAAAAAATAATGAAATCTTGAAATTCTCAGGCAAATGGATGGAACTGGAAGAAACCATCCTGACTGAGGTAAGCCAGTCACAAAAAGACAAAAATGGCATATACTCACTCATATATGGATATTAGACATAGAGCCAAGGTCTACCTGCCTACAATCCAAAGCAAAATAAAATTAAAAAGTAAAACAAACAAACAAACAAACAAAAACATCTCAGCATGGAAGCTGTAGTGTGGCCCACTGAGTAACACAGTATAGCTTTCAGTCCACACATCTTTTAAGTATTCTTTGCAATGAGTCATGAATCTGGTTCAAGGCCTCTGGCTTTTGCTACCCTACAGATACTGGGCCCTCTCAGGGACTCCTCTTGGATAAAATCTGCTGTTGTCCTGTGTCATAGAGATCCTATTGCTATGGATTTGCAGGACTGGCCCCTTCATATACTCCAGCAGTTTATAGATTATGTGGATGTTGTGGTGGGCTAACTCATAGCCCTGTATCTGGGCCTAGATAGTACCTGGGTTAGTCAGCCTGCCAGCTTTCCCTCATCTTTGCTACCTGCTCATGCTCTCCAGACCTGCCCCAGTTATCACCCAACACAGCACACAACAAGGAGTGGGGCCAATTTTCCTGCTCTCAGACCCAGTAATCCACCTCACCCCCACTTACAACCCCAGGACCAGCTCTACTGTTTTGCCCACGTGAGGTGTAGGACCCACTCATCTGATACTTGTAGGACCAGCTCTTCTATTTCTTATGCCCCTGAGGCTGACTCTCTGGCCTGCTGCAGGTAGAAAGGGATATGGTAGGAAGGGCATATTTCCTTCACCCACACCACCACATGTTAGAATATTATATGAGGGAGCAGACAGGTGCTGCTCTCCTGCTCTCATGTCCAGGGGACCTGCTCACTTGCACCCCACCAACAAGGTCAGATCTAGTGTACTCTCCAGCTGACTGCAGGGATAGATCTCCCATGTGCTGCAGCTGATGAAGGGTAGGACTAGCTCTCCCATTCTGGTGACCCTGGGGGCAGTTCTGCTGCTTGCCACAGGTGCAAAGGACAAAAGGAGAGGGCACCTTTCCCTCACCAGTGCCAGCAAATGACAGACTAAAGGGAATATCAGCTCCCCTGCTCTCATGCCCTCCGGGCAGGTTCACCTCCACCAAGAGAGTCGTCTCTACTGAGCTGCTTGGGCAAGGTGCAGGACCTGCTTTTCCAAGTGTGGCTGCAGATAAGTGGCAGTGCCAATTCATTTTTCCACTCTCATGACCTCAGGACCAGCTCTCCCACAGCCAACTGTGCCGAGGGGCAGGGGGTTCTTCTCTTTCTTGCTCACTCTACCATATGGAAGATGAGTAGTGGGACTAGATCTCCCATATATATTCACCGGAGCTATTCACCTGCACCCCCATTAACAGGGTCAACTCTATTGTGCTGCCCAGTTGAGATACAGAACCTGATCTGTGGAGTGCTGCAGCTGGTAAGAGGCAGTGGAAGCATTTTCTTAATTGAGGTTCCCTCCTCTCAGATGAGCAAGATTTGTATGAGGTTAATCTAAAATTCTTCAGTACAGGGATTTTGTGCCTACATGGCCTGGGACCAATCTGCAGAGGGTGTCGGGATTAACAACACAGAGAGCTGGCTTGGTGGTCAGAAGGCTCTTTATTTTTTTTTTCCTGGGCTGGTTTTATACCCTAGCACCAGAAGAGGGAGGGGGAGCTCAGGAAGAGGCGGTTAGTCTCAAGCTTGGGTTCAGGGCAAGGTCACAGAGTTCTTGGAGGGAAACAATATTCTGCTCTAGTAAACCTGTTTTGCAATGGCATTGGGGGGTTGTTGGGTTTCTGTCAGGGCCACGTTTTCCCCCCAGGATTTTACAGAAGTTATTACCAAAGATTCAAGAAAATTGGAAAAGAATTGCTCTTCAGAATCAGATTAACAGCAATAAAGGTTAATATTTTGTTATAGGATATTTTAAATGCTAATGATAAAGTGTTAGAAGTCAAATTCACAGTTCCTACAAGGTTTAAGATCAGCCATACTGTTAGAATTATGACATTTATATTACATATGGTTTTTCTAGTATATCCATTTGTAAGTATATAATTTTCCTCATTTATCCAAAAGGAATGTCAGAAAGGGAATATCCATTTTAATAACCAATAGTGGACATGCTACTACTCCGATAAATATGAGAAAGGAACCATGGATAAATAGAGAAACTGGAGATTTATGCCTCCTCATACTCAAATGATTTGGAGCCAAATGTATCTAAGATACAAAACTTAACACAACTGAATATATTTTCTTAGTGAAAATATCTATCACGGCATATGACTCCTTCACAAAGCACATCTCCCTTCCAAACTCCAATTTACAGTTCTTTTAAAAATGAGCAATTATTAGCAGATACTTTTAAAAATGACCAAGTATTAGGGAGAAGAGGCTCTCATAATCTCTCAGTGTAACAGAAGCAACTCTTCACTGAGTGTGTGTTATTCTCACTCAGCCTGATACAGGAGGACTTTCATGACTAGCAGTTCTAAAACTGTTACACTCATTAAGCAGCTTTACCCAAGAAATTTTTACATGACTTTGATTACAAAAACATGTGCACAAGACATATGTTTAACCATTACAAGTCTTCCAATTGAGTTGTCCTGTCAAGCCTTGACTTTCTCTTGTCTTATATCTTGTTTTGTCTTGTTTGGATGTCATCTCCTGCAAGCCTGTTCTTTTAGGAAGAAAAAGTAGATAGGGAGTGGATCAGAGGGAAAGGGGAGGTTTGGCCTGCAGGGAGGGGAAACTGTGATCAGGGAATATTGCGTGAGAAAAGAATCTTCTCAATAAAAATGTTGTAAAATGATTCTTTGGTAAACATAAAATTTAAAATATATTAATAATGGGAGAAAATTTGCATACTATTGAGATGGATATGCTTCCTTATTTTAGCATAAAGGATTATTGTGACTGAATTTTGATACTTCAGGAGGCACAACCTCTTAAGTTTTTAACAGAATTAATATGATTTCATAACTGTCAGTGCTGAGAACAAAGATATCTAGTACACAATGGCGTTATGTTTAATGCTATTTCAGAAAATGTTAGAAATTTTGTATTAATTTCAAAGAAGCACTTATTGAATGATTTTTGTAAAACTTAAGTCAGCGACTCAATTTACAATTTTTAAAATTTACACATCCTAAAAAATGCACTTCCAAAGCATACTAATTTGATAATAGCATGTTGATGAATGATGGTAGGAAACTATTTACTTTTTTTCCCTTAATTCTACCATTATTTTTCTACAAGATCAGTGATGTGTGTATGTATTGTAAAATATCATGTAACTCATAACATACAATAGTATCAGACCTGAACTGGAGACATTTTATATAAGCTACATGACCATTGTGTTGAAGTAACTGTGTGAAGGAAAAATGTGTCCATATTGCATGTTAAAAATAAAGGTTGGTAAGCTGCCTCAATCTCCAGACCCTAAGGTCCTCCTCCTGACCCCAAGCTACAGATCAGCTGGGCCCTGCCTCTGGCTCTGATGGAATTCCACTTCTCTGCTGCAGTCCCCACCAACCAGAAAGCAGGTGAGAGACATGTTTGCCACCTGGACTACCACAACTACCACCCACTGAATTCTGTTTCCCCAAGACCCACTCTGGCACCCAGCCCCACCCACCTCACTGCCATCCCCATTAGCAAGACCTTCCCTACAACTCTGGAAGACTCCATAGTCCCATGAGGGAAGACTGAATCTACTCACCCAATCTCCATGAATCTCACCTGAGACACCCTACTGGACCTGAGGCCCTCCATATACAAGAACCCCTGCCCATTTAGACAAGAACACAATGAAGAAAGGAGAAAACAAAGGAACAGATCATTCATCCAACAAAGAGAAACACAAGAATCGACATCTAGAACTATAATCACCACAGATCCAGGTACGTTAATGCCAGTGTAAGAATACATTCCATAACAGAAAGGGTAATAGGGCAGCATCAGAACCCAATAATTGTACAAAAACAAGACCTAACATTCAAATGCAGCACAAGAAAATGAGCTTAAAATAAATTTGTGTAGAAAATAGAGGTCCCTGAAGAAGATATGAAAAATTCCCTTGAAGAAATTGAGGAAAAGTAAAAAAAAAAAATGGAATGAAGCAATAAAACCATTAAAGAATGACAAGAAATCCAAGGAAAAAAACTATCAAACATGTGAAAGAAAAGGTTCAAGACCTGAAAATTGAAATAGAAGCAATAAAGAAGACACAAACCAAGGGAATTCTGGTAATGAAAAATATGAGTAAGCAAGCAGGAGCTACAGATAAAAGTATTACCAACAGAATATAAGGGATGGAAGAGATAATCTCAGGCATTGAAGATATCATAGAGGAAACAGATTCCTCACTTAAAGACAATGTTAAATCTAAAAGATTTCTAAGAGACCCATCCAGAAAATCTGGGACATCATGAAAAGACCAAATATAAGAATAATGGGAATAGAAGAAGTAGAAGACTCCCAGACCAAATGCATAGAAAATACATTCAACAAAATCATAGAAGAAAACTTTCCCAACCTAAAGAATAATATGCCATAACAACCAATCAACACAGGGCGAACCCTGCAAGACTGGAGGCACACCAATCCTGAGCCTGTGCATACCCCTAGACACTCCCCTTATGCTGCCCTATAAGATCTCTATGCAGACACTTCCAGCCGTCTTTCTAGCCATCTGCCATGGTGGGTGGATGAAAGGCCCGAGCTAACATGGGGTTAGCTCATTAAACAACTACAATAAAGCCTCTTGCTGTTTGCATCAAAAAAAAAAAAAGAAGAATGATATGCCTATAAAGGTAGGAGAAGCTTTTTGAACACTGGATAAACTGGTTCAAAAATCCAACAAACCAAAGAAACAAACCCAACTCTCTTTGGCATATAATAATCAAAACATGAAACATACAGAATAAAGAAAGAATATTAAGAGCTGCAAAGGAAAGGTGCCAAGAAACATATAAAGGGAATTATATCATAATTATACCCAACTTCTCAATGGAGATTCTAAAAACCAGAAGAGCCTGGACAGACGTTTTACAAACACTACCATGGATGCCAGGTCAGACTAGTATACCCAGAAAAATGTTCAATTCTGATAAAGGCAGAAAACAAGATATTTCGTGAAAAAACAAAATTTAAACAATACCTATCCACAAATTCAGCCCTAGAGAAGGTACTAGAAGGAAAACTCCAAGTCAAGGAAGTTAGCTGCACCCAGGCAAACACAGGTGATAGATAATCTCACCAGACCAGCAAAACCCAAGGAAGGGAAACACACACACACCACCACCACCACCACCACCAACAACAACAACAAAGTAACAGGAATTAGTAATCACTGCGCATTACTATCTTAATATCAGTTTGCCAATAAACACACACACAGGCTAACAAAATAGGTAAGAAAATAGGATCCATACTTCTGTTGCATGAAATGACACTCACTTCAGCTTCAAAGACAGATATTACCTCAGAGTAAAGGATGGGAAAAATTTTACCAATCAAGTGGACCTAAAAAGCAAGCTGATACAGCTATCCTTATATCTAAGAAAATAAACAGCAAATTAAAATTATTCAAAAGAGATGGAAGACATTTTATATTCATCAAAGAAAAATATCCTTTAAGATGATATCTCAATTCTGAACATTTATGAGAGCACCCACATTAGTTAAAAAAAATACTAAAGTTTAATCACACATAAAACCCCACACACTAATATTTGGGAGACTTCATCACCCCACTCTCACCAGTGGAAAAAACTTCCAGACAGAAACTAAACAGAGAAATAAAGAAACTAACAGATGTTATGACTCAAGTGAACCTAACAGAAATCTTGAGAACATTTCGCCCAAACAAAAAGAATATACCTTCTTCTCAGTACCTTGTGGAACCTTCTCTAAAACTGACTACATACTCAATAACAAAGTAAACAGAACAGATATAAAAAAATAGTAGAATACTCCCTGTATCTTATCAGATCACCATGGCATAAAGATGGAGTTCAACAAAAACCTACAAACTCATGGAAACTGAACAACTCTCAACAGAATTACCAATGGATCAAGGAAGAAACAAAGAAACAATTTAAATACTCCATAGAATTAAATGTAAATGAAAGCAAGACGTATCAAAACTTATGGGACACAATGAAATCAGTGCTAAGAGGAAAGTTCATAGCACTCATCTCATACTATCGACTTAAGAGCACACCTGAAAGCCTGAGAACAAAAATAAGCAAACTCACCTAGGAGGGGTAGTAGGCAGGAAATAACCAAATGAAGGGCTAAAAATCAATAAAATAGGAACAAAGACAACAATACGAAGAATCAATGAAACAAAGAGCTATTTCTTTGAGAAAATTAACAAGATAGACAAACCCTTATCCAAACGAATTACAAGACAGAGAGGTAATATCTATATTAACAATATCTGAAACAAAAAGTAGAAAATAACAAGACATTGAGAAAATCCAGAGAACCATTAATTCATACTTCAAAGACCTGTACTCCACAAAATGAAAAAATCTAAATGAAATGGACATTTTTTATTTATACCAGATAATCAAATTAAATTGAGACCAGATAAACAATTTAAATAGAAGTAGTCATTATAAGTCTCTGAACAAAAAAAGCCCAGGGCCAAATGGTTTCAGTGCAGAAATCTATAACAATTTCAAAGAAGGGCTAACACCAAATCTCCTCAAATTGTTTCACACAACAGAAACAGAAGGCACATTGCCAAATTCTTTTTATGAGACTACCGTTTATTGATACCCAAACTACACAAAGACTTGGCAAATAGAATTACAGACCAATTGCCCTTATAAACAATGATGCAAAAAATACTCAATAAAATACTGGCAAACCCAATCTTAAGAACACATCAAAAAGACTACCCACTATGATCAAGTAGGCTTCCTCCCAGAGTTTCAAAAATGGTTCAACAACAACAAAATAATAATCTGCCAGTGTAATCCACCATATAAACAAACTGAAAGAAAAAGAAGCACATCTCATTAGCTACATAAAAAAAAAAACTTTGACAAATTTCAAGATCTTCATGACAAAGATCTTACATAGATCAGGGATATAAGAAACATACCTAACCATAATAAAAGTGATAAACAAAAAGCTGACAGTTAGAGTCAAAATAAAGGGAGAGAAAACTCAAAGCAATTCCACTAAAATTGAGAACAAGACAAGGCTGTCCACTCTCTCAATAACTGTCAAACATAATAACCATAGTTCTACTAGGGAACTCCTACTAATTATAAAATCCTTCAGCATGTCTCTGACACTTTGGCAGGCATTTGGCAACCTAGTGCTCATACTGGGATGCCTTACCAATCCTTACTGCAAGGGAGGAGCTTAGTCCATCCTCAACTTTATGTGCCATCCTTTTTGACAGCCATGTGAGCCTGCTCCTTTCTGAACAGAAACAGAGGCGGAGTAGAGGGAGAAACAGAGGTGTGGTAAGGGTAGAGAGAGGAGGATAGGAGGGACGGGAAACTGTGGTCAGGATGTGAAATAAATGAATAAATTTAATTGTCAAAAATCAGATGTTTGTAGGTGTGTTCATTAAAATCAAGGTTTTCTATTCAATTCTATTGTTCTACTTGTCTATTTTTGTGCCAATACCAACCCGTTTTCAGGACTGTAACTCTAAATTGAGCTTGATGTCAGGGATGGTGATGCCTCTGGGCTTTCCTTTATTGTACAGGATTGTTTTGGCTATCCTGGGTTTTTTGTTTTTCCATATAAAGTTGAAAATTGTTCTTTCAAGCTCTGTGAAGAATTGTATTGGAATTTGATAGGGATTGCATTGAGTCTGTAGATTGCTTTTGCCAAGATTGCCATTTTTAATTTGTTGATCCTACCTACCCAAGAGCATGGGAAATCTTTCCACTTTCTGGTATCTTCTTTAATTTCATTCTTTAAAGATCAATGACACCTTATGCTGGAGAGAATGTGGAGAAAGGGGGAACACTCCTCCACTGTTGGTAGGAGTCCCAACTCATCTAGCTATTTTGGAAATCAGTATGGCAGTTCCTCTGGAAAATGGGAATCAGTCTACCACAAGATTCAGCAATTCCACTCTTTGCCATATACTCAAAAGATGCAAATTCATACAACAAGGACATCTTTCATAGCCATGTTCATAGCAGCTTTATTTGTAATAGCCAGAAATTAGAAGCAACCTAGATGCCCCTCAACTGAAGAATGGATGGAGAAAATTTGGTTCATTTACACAATGGAGTACTACTCAGCAGAAAAACAAAACAAAACAAAAATAATGGAACCTTGAAATTTGAAGTCAAATGGATAGAACTAGAAGAAACCATGCTGAGTGAGGTAACCCAGTCACAAAAAGACAAAAAAAATGGTATGTACTCACTCATATATGGATTTTAGACATAGAGCAAGGATTACCAGCCTACAATCCACACTTCCAGAGAATCTAGGAAACAAGGAGGACCTTAAGAGAGACACACATGTTCCCCCAGAGAAGGGGAAAGGGACAAGATCTCCTGAGCTAGTTGGGAGCATGGGGGGAGAGAGGGAGCTAGAAAGAGAAGGGGACAAGAGGAGGGGAGAAGAGGATATGAGAGAGCAAGAAGTTTTAGACAGGTGAAGAATAGATGAGAGCAAGAAAAGAAATACCATAATAGAGGGAGCCATTATAGATTTAAAGAGAAATCAGGCACTAGGATAATGTCCAGAGATCTATGAGTTTGACCCGAACTAACAATCTAAGCAATAGTTAGAGGCTACCTTAAATGCCCTTCTCTGATATTGAGCATGATGACTACATTATATGCCTGCCATCTTAGAGCCTTCATCCAGGAGGTGATGGAAGCAGAAGCAGACCCCTTCAAGTAAGCACTGAGCTGAACTCTGGAATCCAGTTGCAGGGAGGGAAGAGTGTTGAGCAACGGGGTCAAGAACAGACTGCAGAAACCCACAAAAACAGCTGACCTAAACAAGGGGTTGCTCTTGGACCACAGACTGATAGCTGTGAAACCAGCCTAGGACTGTTCCAGTCCCCCTGAACTAGGATGTCAGTTTGGAGTTCTGGGCAATTTATGGGGCCTCTGGTAGTAGATCAGTATTTATCCCTAGTATATGTATGGACTTTGGAAGCCCATTCCACATAAAGGGATACTCTCTCAGCCTAGACACAGGGGAGGGTCTAGGCCCTGTTCCAAATGATTTAATAGACTCTGAAGATCCCCGATGGAAGGCCTCCCCCAAGGGGAGCAGAAAGGGTTTGGGATAGGGGATTGTGGTTCAAGGGAGGCAGGGAGGGAGATGGAACTGGGATTGACATGAAAAGAATCTTGTTTCTAATTTAAAATTGGTCTAATTACAATTATAAAAAGAAAAAACAGTGTAAATTACTTAATATAAAGCAGGAATGTAATTATTTTTTTTAAAAAAAGGTAAATGCTGAGAAATCTTCATACAAGAGGTGTGGGCTACACATTAGCACCTGAAGGTGAAAGCCCTGGTAATGTTGAGATAGCATTCACTCATTACAATTCCTTCTTATTGTAAAGGGCAATTGATCCAATGTTGTTATACTTATCTTAGTTTCATCTTGTATCTCAAGTTCTGCCTCCCTTATGACTTCAAGGCTATCAAATGCCATTTATGACTCCAATAAGAACACAGAACACAGGGTACAGTTGCTGAATTAACAAAGGAATGTGAGTTCGCTTTGGGAGTGCTTTAGGGTGACTTTCCTAGGATTTGGGCCTAAACAGCAAAAACAAATTGGTTTTGTTTCTTCTGACACAAGATAAGAAGTATGAAGATTTCACAAGAGATGGAGATTATTATAGTTCAGTTCTAGTTGTTCACAATTAAGAGAAAGCTGCCCAAAGCAGGAGTGGAGGGAGCTCAGGTCTTACGATTTTGAACTGAGTATTTCAGTCCTAATGCACAGACTCAGTCCAAATGCACATGCACAGACATGTGGTGACATGTGGTCTACACCAACACAGGAGAAGAAGGTCTTGATTGTAAACGCACTTCATCATTATTAAAGTCTATTCCCAGGACAAGACTTGAGTTAAAATATCACAGATATTTAGATATGTTAAAGCTACAATGAAAGTGACCAACTAAGCAATGGGTACAGCTTATCTAAAAGAAATGAAATAAACTTAAAGATCAAGAAATTTTTCAGTGACAATAATTAAGCCTTACCTATATTTATTTGCTATTATTTTCATTTGTTCAATCCTCTACTTTTCTGCTAGTGACTGAGCAGGCTTTTATACATGGTGGGCATGTTCTTTACTCCCAAACTTCAGCTACAGCTGTGAAATACTGTTTGTACAATGGCTTCTCAGAGGTGTGACTTTGCAGCTTTCCAAATGCCATGTTTATCAGGGACCAAGTGAGAGTCTTTTACCTTTTTTCAATACAAATTGATATAGGGCCAATTAAAGCTTTTCCTTTTCATTAAAATAAAAATAATTAGTAAAATCATTTTCTGAATACACTACCCAGAACTAAATTAATCTCTGTGACTAACTTAAACAATTTTGTTTACAAAAATGCACTCTGTTAAAGCATGGAGAACTGCCAAAGTGGAGAAAAAAAGGTTTTACATTGAAAATGTAGATCGAATGAGGAAAAAATATCACAAATTTTTGATCCTTTGTTCATTTCAGACATTAAAAGAAAAAAAGAACTAGTGAACTTCAAAAATATCTATTGTAGCCCTATAAATTTTCTCCACAGGATTTTCTGGTTATTCAAAGAGCACACATCATTCCATTAAAGATAATTAAGCCACACTATGAACACACAATTACAAAGACTTGGAAAGCTGTCTAGATATCAGTTCTGCTCCAAAGTCAATTTGTCTCTGCTTTTACAACATGCCAGGAAAAAATTGCATTACTTCTAGGATTAATGTAGAACATCAACCTGAATTGAGCAACTTCATTCACAAATCCCTTCACCTTACATTAATCTAAAGCATTTGGCTCTGGCATGGTGCTACTATCGAATGGGAAAAAATGAAATCTATATAGTTCCTGATAGTAAAACATTGCTGACAGAATAAACTCTGCAAAAAAATTTTTCCTACTCATTCCGATGAACATTGATAAGAATTCTCAAAATTCCATCATTTTGAATGTTTTAGCCTAGGCATCATTTGGAGAAAAATTTGTACATCAGATAGGGCTTGTACATCTAAAAGCAAAATGAATTCTTAAAGTAATTCTTATTCATCTGTTATTGTTATATTAATTTTAATTCATTAAAACATTTCCTTCATATTTGAACATTATCAAACAATGTATAGTGAAGTCTCCACCCAACCCCTTTGATAATATGTTCCAACTCACTATTGCTCAGTTATCACAGAGATTGTCAATTCAAATGTGATTGACCTTCATTTGTTTTCCATAATTTCTGCTTAACACAATCCCCATAAAGAAAAATTAAAAACTCTATCCAGCTTTCTCCCATACAGGAATACTTCTCAAACATATTGTTTTCCTCATGCTTATCTGTGATATGTAAGGCTTTTAAGATGTCTCCAGATAACAAATACTGTAAATACGAAAGTCATTCTTGGACTCATCTTCAGTTCAGTATAGCTCTAAAACAAGAGAAAGGGGACCATATAAAGGTTTACAGACATCTATCTAAGGAAATTAAAGATATAAGGAATCCAGTACATGAGCCATTGAGAAGTGAAGGGGAACCACTACTTTTCCAGATGTTCCAGATGAAAAGGTGTCAGAAGATATCTCACACTTAATATTATCATATTCATGGGGCACGGGAACTGAGGAAAACACACTTCAAGGTTCCAAGTCTAATATTTGTGACATAAAAGAGAAACAGAAGGTCAACTCCGAGGTGAGACTATGAATGGGAACAGTTGGGATTTAATCCATACAACGGTGGCATTCAACTATTTTCTGAAAGTGAAGATCTTTCAAAATGTTACTTGCTGCTTTACAGAGGAGATGAAAACAAAATGGCACATAGTTGAATGTGGAACTTGTTAAGATCAGAATACAAGAACAAAGCATCCCAGTTACTATTGGCTGATGTACCTTTCTTGCTAGGATTGGTTGATTACCAAAGGTCATGATTAATTCCTTATATCTATTTCTGCCCTCCATCTCCTGATACAAAAAATAACTATTAATGAGTAAGTATGTACCCTACATATTTAAAGTACAGCTGATTGATTCTTTTTCATATATAAAAGCTTAGGTTTGTGATTCCTTTAAGATTCCTAATAAGCCGGGTGTTGATGGTGCACACCTTTAATCCCAGCACTTGGGAGGCAGAGGCAGGTGGATCTCTGTGAGTTCGAGACCAGCTTGGTCTACAAGAGCTAGTTCCAGGACAGCCTCCAAAGCCACAGAGAAACCCTGTTTCGAAAAACCAAAAAACAAACAAACAAAAAAAGATTCCTAATAAGACTACTATCAAGATAAGTAATAAAGTAATTGGCTCTTTCTTTGTAACTGCAAAATGTATCCTGCCAGTAAAAGACCTGAGAAGAATACCTTGTTTACCCACACATGTAATCTAGAAAAAGTTGGTTGTGAATGAATGTATATGACTTCTTAGGATAATTTGTTTTTCATCTGTAGTACCTAAAATGTGTAATCTTGTAAGGGAGAAGAGAAATATGTTTTTACCTATATTCATTATAGTCATTCATTTGAAATTCCTGTGTTGCCTAAAAAACTTTGTTGTATTATATAGGCTGTAGGAAGAAAGTTTATAGTAGAAAGAACATGAGAAAAACTAAGAATAAAGAAGGAAGCCATCAAGAGAGTGTGTTGGCATCTTTTCCCCTAAACCTTTCAGATAGAAAAACCTTAGCTTATGCCAATTCCATGGATTCCTTTCAAGACTTTGTGCTGCTGGAGGCTGGCCACCCAGACATTAGTAATTTAAAAATATTATTATATGATCTACAATTTATATCACTATATTCTTTATATTAATCAGATAAATCACATTCAGCAGGATTCCTTGAAAAAATGTTTAAAAAAACTTTCATCCAGTGCATATATGCTTATATATGAGTATAATATATGTGCATATATATATGCTTCTGTCCATAGAAATTTTTTTAAGTCCACTTCCAATTAAGATTCAGTAATGAATACAATTTATCAGTGTCCTATAGAATTCTTACTAGCCTTGCTTGCATTCAAATTGATTACTAATAATCTGTCTTCAACCAAGGAGTTATTTTTCATATTATCTGTGAAGGAAAATAAATGCTCTTTATAGGACTGTTTAACTTTGGTCCTTTACCTAGATGACTGAGTAGAACTCCTATTCAATTACAAATATAAAGTTATATAAGTGTAATTTATAGGGGAGATTAAATCTCATATGAGTACACCCACACTATGGACAATAGTAACAAGCTAATAATTAAATATAATTCATAAAAATGAAAGCAGACATATAAATTAATTCTGTGTGTCTTAGAAATCTTTATTTCTTTTTTGTAAATCAGTAGAATCAAAATAAACTGAAGTGCCAAGGAAAACTTAAGTTTATGCCTTTACTCATCATGCTTCATGTAAAATAAAGTACTAAAAACTTTTCCTAGAACATTAAAATGAATAGAAAGTGTTTTGTCTACTTATGAAGATAAAGGATATTTAATTTTATATTCTGTTTTTTTCTGTATGCATCTCTTCTTTTTCACTGAAAATAGATTCTTCTTGCATACAAAACCTATGCTGATTATAGTTTCCCCTCCCTGTACCTCTCCCAGTTCCCCCTAATCCCACCTACCTTTTGGATCCACTCCCTTTCTGTGTCTCATTAGAAAAGGCTTCTAAGGCATAACAGCAAAACATGACAAAATAAAATAAAAGATGAAACAAAAATTATTATATTGAAGTTGGGCAAGATAACCCATCAGTAGGGAAAAGTCCCAGAAACAGTCACAAGAGTCAGAGACCCACTCCTCACTGTTAGGAGGCCCATGAAAATACTAAGCTAGTAGGTACAATATATATGCATAGCACCTGGCACAGATGTGTGAAGGTCCTGTGCTTGCTACTTCAATCTTCATGAGATCATATGTCTTGCTTAGTTGATTCAGAGAGCCTTATTCTCCTGATGTCCTCTATCCCCTCTGGCTCTTACAATATTTCCATCTCCTCTTCTGAAGAATTCCCTGAGCTCTGAAGAAAGGTATTGGAGACCTCCAATTTACAGTATCCACATAATGTCTGGCTTTTGGGCTTTGCATCTGTGTACATCTGCTGTTGAAGGAAAATTCTCTGGTGATGACTGGATAAGGCATCTCATCTACTATGAGAATTGTAGAATATCATTAGAAATATTTGTTTGATTTTTTTAGTTTTAGAACAGAGTTTTGTTTTAATCCAGGTCTCTGGTCTACCTATTCTCTGGTTCTTGGTTATAGAAGTAGTGTTGGGTTTGGGTTCTTTGTCCTGGAGTGAACCTTCAATCAACTCAGACATTGGTTGGTTACTACCCCAAATTCTGTGCCACCCTTGTCCTAGCATATTTTCCAACCAGGACAGTTTGTAGGTCAAAGCTTTTCTGGCTGTGTTGATGTTCAGGTTTCTCTTTCAGTTGCCTACTCTTGCCTTCCAGTGAGATACATTCAATCCTCTAGAGTTTTACACTTTATCAAATCTATCTGGGTCTATGGGTTATAGTTGTCTTATCAGTAACTTAATCACTAATGCATACTTATAAGTGAATACATACTTTATTTGTCTTTCTGGGTCTGGGTTACTTCAATCAGGACAACTTTTCAAATTCCATCCATTTGCCTACAAATTTCATGATGTCTTTTTTTTACAGTTGATGAATGCTCCATTGTATAAATGTACCACATTTTCTTCATCCATTATTCTGTTGAGGGACATCTAGGTTGTTTCCAGTATCTAGCTATTATTTATAAAGCAGCAATGAACATGATTGAACAAATGTTCTTGAGGTGTGATGGAGCTTTGTTTTGGTCTTGAAGTAGAACAATACTCAATTTTCTAAGGAACCATCATTTTGATGTCTATTAAGTGTCTTTTAAGTTTCCATTCCCAAAAGCAAGAGAGGAGTACTCTCTTTGCTCCACATCAGTGTCACCATGAGGTGTCACTTGTGTTATTTACCCTAGACACTCTAACAGGTGTAAATCTCCAAGTAATTTTTGATTTGCATTTCCCAGATGGATAAGGATGTTGAAATATTTCTCAGCCATTTGAGATTCCTGTATTGGGAATTAGTCTATGTCAAATTTTGATGGGGATTTTGTTGAATCTGCAGATTACTTTTGGTAGGATGGCCATTTTGTCTATGTTAATCCTACCAATCCATGAGCATAGGATATCTTTCCTTGTGAGACCCTCTTCAATATCTTTCTTCAAGGACTTGAAATTTTTGTTATGCAAGTATTTAAATTGTTTAGTTACATTAGCCCAAGGTATTTTGTATTATTTGAGGCTATTGTGAAGTGTGTTGTTTCCCTGACTTCTTTCTTATCCCTTTTGCCATTTGTATATAGGAGGGCTACTGATTTTTGAGCTAATTTTGTACCCAGCACATTGATGAAAGTCTTTCCAGCTGCAGGTACTCCCACATGGATTTTTAGGATCACATATTTATACTATCATATCACATACAAATAATGATAGTTTTACCTTTTATTTCCAGTTGGTATTCCCTTGATTTACTGTAGTTGTTTTTGTTTTGTTTGTTTGTTTGTTTGCTCTAGCCAAAACCTCAATTACTATATTGAATAGAAAAGGGATGAGTGGATAGCCTTGTCTTGTCCCTCATTTTTGTGGAATTGCTTTAAGACTCCATTAAACTTCATGTTGGCTATAGGCTTGCTTTAAATTGCCTTTATTATGTTTAGTTATGTCATTTATATCCATGATTTTTCTAAGACTTTAATCATAAATGGGTGCTGCATTTTGTCAAAGGCTTTTTTAGCATCTAATAAGATGATTTTGTGTTTGTTTTTGTTTCAGTTTGTTTATATGGTGTATTACTTTGACAGGTTTTCATATGATAAGCCATCTCTGTTTCTCTTGGGGATGAAGCCTACTTGATCATAGTGGATGATCTTTTTTGAAGTTTTCTTATATTTGGTTTGCCAGTATTTTATTGAGAATTTTTGCCACAATGTTCATGAGGAAAACCGATATGCAATTCTCTTTCTTTTCAAGACTTTGTGTGGTTTGGATATCAGGGTGCTGCAGCCTCATAAAAAGAATTCTAGAATTTTCCTTCTACTTATATTTTGTGAAATATTTTGAAGAGTATTGGTGCTAACTCTTCTTTGCTAGTCTGGTAGAATTCTGTGCTAAAACCATTTGGTTCAGAGCTTTTTTTTTTTTTGGTTGAGGGGCTTTTAATGACTGTTTTACTTCGTTAGTAGTTATATATCTATTTAAATTTTTATCTTGATTTACCTTTGTTAAGTTGTATCCATCAAGAAAATTATCTATTTCTTCTAGATTTTCCAATTTGGTGGAGTAATGATTTTTAAAGTATGTCTTTATGATAGTCTGAATTTCCTCAGTTTCTCAGTTATTCCCCTTTTCATTTCTGAATTTGCTAATTTGGAAATATTTTTAATTGTCTCTCTACATTTTGCTTAGTTTGAATAAGGGTTTGCCTATCTTGTTGGTTTCAGCAAAGAACGCACACTTTGGTTTGTTTTGGTTTTTTAAGACAGGGTCTCTCTTCTCTGTGTAGCTTTGGAGCCTATTCTGGCACTCGCTCTGGAGACCAGGCTGGCCTCGAACTCACAGAGATCCACCTGCCTCTGCCTCCCGAGTGCTGGGATTAAAGGCATGTGCCACCAATGCCCGGCCCAGAACCCACACCTTCTTTCATTGATTCTTTTTTTTTCCTTTTTTAAAATTTAAATTCTTTTATTACTATCCATATTTACATATCCATCCTCCTCCATTCTTCTGGTGGTGGTGGTGGTGGTGGTGGTGGTGGTGGTGGAGATGGTGTGTGTTGTGTGTGTTTATCTTCTTTTTATTTTTCTGCTCTGAGCCTATTTGTTGGCTGTATGTTTTTTTCACGAGTGTAGTTAGCATCCTTCAGTTGTAGTTTTCCTTGTAGCAACTTCTATAGGGCTGGATTTGTACATAGTCTTGTGTTTTACTTTGACTTTATCATGAAATATCTTGTTTCTTCTGTCTATGGTTGTTGAAAATTTCCTGGGAATAGTATCTGGGCTATCATCTGGGGGCTTTGGAGTATGCAGAACATCTGTCCAGTCCCTTCTGGCATTAAGAGCTTCCACTGAGAAGTCAGGTATAATTCTCATAGTTCTGTCATTATCTGTTACTTGGTCTTTTCCATTGAAGCTTTTAATATTCTTTCTTTGTTGTTCCATGAGGCTATATTCATTTCTGACTCAATCTTTTTGTGTTCTGTATGCTTATTTTAACTTTATAGCTGTCTCCTTCTTTAGGTGGAGAAAAATTTCTATGATTTTGTTGAAAACATTTTTCAGGATCTTTGAGCTGAGGTTTTTCTCCTTCCTCTATACATACTTTTCTTATTTTTGGCCTTTTCATAGTTTCCCAGATTTCCTGGGCATTTTATTTCCAAAGACTTTTTAGCATTACATATTTTTCTTTGCATCCATTTCATTTATCATATCTTCAATACCTGAGATTCTCATGTCCACTTTTTGAATTCTGTTAATGAATCTTGACTCTGTAGTTCCTTTTCAAATTCCTAAATTTTTCATTTCCATAATTCCCTCTGTTTGGACTTTATTTATTTTATCTACAATTTCATGTCATGAATAGTTTTATTTATTTCCTTACACTGCTTGTGTTTTCCTGAATTTCTTTTAGGGATTTATTAATTTCTTCTTTATGGACCTCTATCATATTTATAAAGGCTGCTTTAAGATATATTTTTGCTTCAGTTTTGTTGGAATATCAGGGTCTATTGTTGAAGGATGAATGTAACCTTTCCTAGAGATACAGTGCCTTGGCTGTCACTGGTTGTGTTTTTATGCTGGCGTCTTGGCATGTGGATTTGGGATGCTTATAGTGCTAGGTGCTGATTTCTGGATTTCTCTTTGTTGGGTGCATACTTTAACCGTGGTTTCTGTTTCTGCAATTTTCCTGGCCTAATCAGCTGGTGTGTTCACCTGCTTGTGCTGGAGATTGGAATACTGGAATGTGTAGGGGTAAGCAAGGTTTGGAGATCTTTGTGATATATTGGGGGTGGGGTTATAGAGGAAAGGGAGACCCCAGCAGGTTTACTACTCCAGAGCAGAAGATGAGGCTCAGGGGATTAGATCTCATGAGCAGTAAGACAGATATGGATCTGACTTGAGCCTTCTTGTTGGCCTGGGAAAATCAACCCTTGCATTAGCAGGGGTGCCTGTCAGAATTTGATCTGGGACAAAGCAACAAGTAGGGGATGAGTGTTAGAAGGAAAAGATTTGTGTGATTAACAGAAGATGGGAGCAGGGGTGCAGGGAAGGCTGGATGTTGTACTGCAGAGCTGTGGATGAAGACTGGAGGATTGGATCTGGGGGAAAAAAGAGAGAAGAGAAAGTCTGTGCAAAACCTACCTGGTTTTCTAGTAGGTAGGCAGAAGATGGGTGCTGGAGTTTGGGGCTGGAAACAATGAGAGTTAGGAAGTTACATTATTAGAGGATGGTTTGTGGATTCCACAGGAGATGTGGGAAAGGGGAACAGAGCCTAAGATGAGGCTCAGGGGATTAGATCTCATGAGCAGTAAGAGAGATGTGGGTCTGCCTTCAGCCGTCTTGTTTCTGTTGCAGTGCTAGGGACAAGAATGGGACATTGGGTCTGGGGAAATCTTAATTATTTTTCATTGGAGCTTTACAAAATAGTGTTAAAAATCATTATTACTGACAGTCATCAATTTACAAGTAATTTCCTTACCAAGTATCAATTTATATGATGGAGTTTTAATATATGTTGCTCATTTTTATAGGCATTATGTCACAAAAGTGTTACCAAGTTCCTTCACTGCCACATAAAGATAATTTTTCTGTAAGCAGTCAAAATTGTATTGCTGATAGCTGAAAAAAATTAGAAAAATCTCTATGACTAATTCATGCCCTTGAACATATGGGTATTGGGTAACCTAAAGACACGCTACCCATTCGTAGAAATGTGTTCAGCTGATGTATTAAATGCAGGCCCGAATATATAAAGGTTATCTGTGCCTTTTTCCTGAAAAAAAAAAAAAAAACAGGAATACAACTGTGTATTTAAATTTAGATTTTAAGAACTTTAATACCCTTAGAAGTGTATTCAGTTTCCATTGTCTTTGTCACTTACAATTAATCTATTAACACATTCAGAAAGATTCAAGAGTCCACCTCTTTATCTTTTTTACCATTATACAGAATGATTTCAAATGGGAAATAGACCTGGAATCATTAATCTTTACAAATTATTGTGTATAAATTATTGCGTATTATTACCTAACCACAAGTAATTTCAGAGGATGGTGATAATCACTAAAATATATATTTGCAAGAGACCTATCCAGTCCTCCAGCACTATTTTTTTGATGCTTGGGACTTTTATTCTTTTGTTTAAGCTGCAGCTGCTAATATAAAGAAAGGAACAACGGATAAACAACCCACGTGGAGTTTATTTACCAGAAAAGGGGGGAGAAGGGGATGGGTAGTCAGCCAACCCAAGAGGAGCCAAAAGGAAGAGAGTGAGGGATGGGTGGCAGGACCTTTTAAAGGAAATGTTGCATATGCGAACGGGGTTTTGCACCTCACAGGTTGCAATGCATGGTGGGTGAGTGCCCCATTGTTAGGGGGCGGGGTCAGGGTCATCCAGGTGTATTGTTCTTACAGGGACACTTATGATTTGTGAATCAGCACTCAAGTTTCATGTCTGTTTCTGTGATAAACTATCCTGACAAAAAGCAATGTAGGGAGAAAAGAACTTCTTCATCTTACAATTCCAGGTTTCACTCCATCATTATTGGGAAGTCAAAGGCATACACTCAAGTAGCTAGTTGTATAACATCATAGTTAAGGGGATAAACAAATAGATCAGGGCTACTTGCTTCTCTCATCCAGCTTATATACTTTAGGATCCCTATTAGGAGTTGGTGCTGCCCACAAGGGCTGGATCAATTAACAGTGAAGATAATCCCATATAATTGCTCACACACAACTTAGGCTAGATAATTGCACAAATGTTACTCTTTTCTAAATGATTCTAGGTTAAGACAAGCTGACATTAGAAACTAATCATAGAAGTGGGAGGCCCATGATTTTAACTAAAACTTTTGGAATTCAAATCCCTATTATCATTCAAGATATCTCTCATAAAACCGAGGCAATCTGCCTTTTTAATGAATGTTTCAAATTTTATAAGATGATGCTTCAAGGAGATTATCTCTTCTTTGCTAACAACAGCAAAAAAAAAATCCACAAAAGTAGGGTTTACAAATCTCTGGAAAAACAGAGAGAGAAGTAATGACCTTTTTGATGATTCTTCTTACATCCTGTATAATTTTTCTAAGCATATTTAACACACTGAAGGAAAAACTAACGGTTATTTCATCTGTTTATTCTATGTGAAATGCAGTATATATTGTATATATAATAATCCATGAATTATGTCAATGAATAAATAATACAATGAAGGGATTTCAAATATTAGACATAAATTACAAAAGGGAAAGGTAGAAAGGAATGAATGAAGGAAGGAAGGAAGGAAGGAAGGAAGAAAGAAAGAAAGAAAGAGAAAGGAAGTCAGAGCACAATTATAATTATTTGCTTTTAGATGTATGTGTGTTTGTTGTGTGTGTGTGTGTGTGTGTGTGTGTGTGTGTGTGTGTGTGTGTGTGTGTGTGTCCTATGCTAATGGGTAGATACACAAGCATATGTGACCAAGCACATAAAGACCTGAAGCTGTTTATGTTTTGTTTCTTTCATTTTTTTTTTGAGACAGGATCTCTTTACAGTCCAGGTTGTCCCAGAATTTACTATGTAGGCCAGGATGGTCTCGTACTCACAAAAATCCACCTGCCTAGATCTCAGAGTGCCTATATTAAAAGTGTGCATCACTACTCCTGGCTTGGGTGCCCTTTTTCTTTGTTCTCTCCTTCACTTCTTGAGGCATGGTCTGCTAGTGAACTCAGATGCCAAATCTAGGTAGTCTATATAGCCACATCAAGAATCACCTGTATGTACTCTACAAACACTAGGGTTACTAGTGGCTACCACACAAACCTAGTTTTTGATGTGGATTCTGGGGATCAAAACTCCAATCCTCAGATTTGCCTAGCAAACAGCTAATTCACTGAGACAACAAACCAGCCAGCCCACAATTTGTTATTCTACAAAGTTACCATAACTTAGACAGAACATCAATCTTGGGTTTAGGGAAGCAGGAAAATCATGGAAGAAGTGAGGGAGGGGCAATGATCAAAATATACTGTATGAAAATTTTCAATTAACAAATAAACTACAATAAATACCTTAACCCACACCATTTAAAAACTCCAGATCCTATGTCTGATGTGCATCAAATTTTCTGCTTACTTGCATTTCAGTTGTTATTTTGTCTCACAACTTTAAGCCAAATTCTTCACAGCCTAACTTTCTATTTCTGAGAAGTGGAATGGTAAATCAACACTTCCCAAAATATGTCCTCCATAACTCTCATTTAGAGAAGCTAATTTTGTACAAAAACATTTCTATGGCCAGTAGTTTGGAATGTGAGGCTAAAATACCATTAAACAAGACTGTTTTATTAAAAGACTCCCAAGAGACTGTTGACATAAGAAACAATTTTAAATTTCTCAGAAAAGATATAGCATGCAATGTCCTTTCGAAAATGAAATTTCCTATATTTTCACCTTCAATTGCTCATACCAAGTTAGTGAAAGTGAGACTTTAGTAACATATGTTGTGAGGGTTACACCAGGAGCTCACCAACCTTCATCTTATTGCCATGTATTCTACCATTGAATTTTCCTGGGGAGGAATAAGTATATGCTCACTACATATAGGGTACTGAAGATTGTGCAAAGAGGCTCTTTCACTCTAGTGTATTTTAGTAAACCAATGCATTTATTGGTGTTACTCACAAGAACATAGATTATTCCAGGGTTGTTTATCACAGAAAAGAACACCACAGCAGGTGCATAGGAAGCTTCATCTTTGTAGTTTTCTACACAGTTTGCAGGTAGACCCTTGAGAGAGTCTCCTTTCACAGCAATTTCTTGATGTATTCCTAACCTTTAGAAGTAACCTTGTGAATCTTGTCACTTTCTGATCCTTGTAAGTTTCATCAACTTCCTGAGTCATTATGAGTTTCCCTTTCCCTTCCAGGAAAGATTATTTCAGTTCAGAAATAAAAGCTATACATTGAGTACACTATTAGCTACAAAAAATAACTATACATCTTTCTATACTATTTTATTAGATACCTATATTTTGGCAAAAATAATAAAGTAGTCAATACATATGAACTTTTAATTTTATTTATGTCTTAAAGGCTTAATTTTAATTTAACCATTGAATTCTTCCCATTATTCTTATTGGTTGTACAATGAGGTCTGTATAAATCACATGTCTCTAAAGTCACAGAGTAAGGATTTATGCCTCTGAAACAGTTTCTCTTTAAAATTCAGAATCTATTTTGGACCATTCCAATGAAACATTACTTTGTGTAGTGCTCCATTCTAACTTCTTCTCTAAACTAAGAGGATGACAACAGGTGCACACAGGTTATAGGTCAAATCCAAGCTCCACTATTCACTAGCCTTATGATTAAGAAATAACTTTACATGTCTCAACTTTTTTGTGTTCATGTGTGAATGAAATTCTTTTTATATAAGTTACATAACAAAAAGAACATTGTTGCAGATAGACCACTCAGACCAACTGAGAAATCACTAGCCTTCTTATTAACATCATAATTATTTTTAGTTTGTTTTGAAGACCATTCTGGCATACTTTGCTTGGTGCTATACTATAAAGTCATACAAAAAATTCATGATTGAGATTTGGATTTATATCATATTTTAATAAAATAGTATCAATTATAACACTTATCAGAAGAGTTAGATGTAATGGATCTTCTTCAGATAATAACTATAAACATTTTATTGGGGTATTATGGGGCTTGCAGTTTTGTTTTGATTTTTTGGAGTCTTTTTTCCCTAGGAAGGATTATAGATGAATTCATAGTAAGGTCCAGTCACAGAATATAAAATGATTCTCTATCTATATGTTAGAGATTGTTTTGTCAAATATCACTCCATATAGAATTCTATATAACTTTAGAAGTGAGAAGTGATCTGAGTCTTTGAATTAATCATAAAACTTTAGGACAGATGTATGGTTTTTAAGAAGTAGTCAGTCAGATATCTTTGCATCATTCTATATCATCTATTTCCTATTTGTTCAGTTCGTTATCAAGGGTGGTTCTAATTCCTTGTATGCATTAATTTGTTAATCCTTGTCTGAAACATTCAAATTTTCAAAATTTTGTCATTTGTTCCATTAAAAAAGAAATTTCAGATTGTTGTGTTTTAAAAATGATAGTTTCAGAGCAAACTGACAATTATTATTTCCTAAATTACTACTTGAATTATCAACATTTCATACATATTTTGAAGATTAATAAGTACTAGGTTTTGCCAGATGCCAAAAATGGGGAAATTCACTAGCCTATATTGAATGTATAAGTATTACAGTCCATGTCACCCTAAATTCTCTGTGAATTATCACTAGTTTCTAAGTACTGTTTTCAAAACATGTACCCTCTATCTTTGATTTCAAGTGTAGCTGGTTAGTATTGTTGTATTCTAGAGACATCAGAATTTAGGACATTTTGTCTTGAATTTTAAAACTTTTTGCTGTTGTTGTTAACCAGTTTTGATGGATTTTTTTCATTCTTCATAAGGAATATAATTTTCTGAGAAGGCATGCTCTTTACATAAAAAACTAAAAGATTCCTTATGTATAGTTAATTCAAAAGACTAATTATGGAATCTACTTAAAGTAGTCATGACAATTATAGAATGTTAAAAGTTGGCAGAAGATACTCTTAAAATAAAGTTAATTTCATGGAATTTGTTCTTAATCAGTTAAGTGTTGATGGCAAGGTCTGACTTTACACAGATACACTGAACTTCTTTTACTTTCACACTATTGGTAAACAAGAATGAAGATCCTTTAGATTCTCTTCTTTAAAACAGTATTTTATTTAAAGTCTCTCCGTGTGTATAAATTTTGTGTATGATCCCTTGGACTTTGAATTATGGAAATTTGTAACCCTCTATGTATCCACTGATATCTGAATCCTAGTCACCTGCAATAGCAGTAAGTTCTGTAAATTGCTAGGCCTTCTCTCCATCTGTCTCCTTTTCAAGTACTCTGGACATACCTTTACTGGACCTAGGAACATGCCTCTATGTAAAAGAGAATTCTTTGTTCGTTGCTGGGATCTGGAAAGTTTCACTGTTGCCATGTGGGTTTTCTATTGACTTTGTGAAATATGGTGTTTATCATCTCTGGTATGACAGATTGGGTAGAAAATTCCTTACTTATTATGTTCTCTCAAAAAAAAAAAAGTAACAAAATTTGCCCGGTGGTGGCACACTCAGGAGGCAGAGGCAGGTGGATCTATGTGAGTTCGAAGTCAGCCTAGTCTACAGAGCTAGTGCCAGGACAGGCTCCAATAGCTATACAAAGAAACCCTGTCTGAAAAAAACCAAAAATAAATAAATAAAATAAACACACACACAAATAAAATAAATACAGATAATGTTATGCTCTATGATGGCGGTCAGGTGCCATTGTCCTCGAAAAGAGGTAAAGCTTTTTTTACACTAGGTCTCTTCCTTTGCTTCACTGGCATTCACATTTTGGTACGAAAAGAATAACAAATATTAATGGATTAGGCCATTCCTAGGTAGGATTCTCCTCCGAGGGATGGCACTCTCTGTAGTTAAATATTCTTCAATAATCTGTCAGAAACGGGCTGTGCTGTGTAGCGCTGTTCATTTCTATATCTCATTTTGGATTGATGTACATGCACTTTTATATCCTTCAGTTCGATATAACATTTGGCCTTTCATGTTCTCAGTTTAAGCTACAGGGAATTCAAAGATATTTCAAAGTGTAATTATACCAATCTGCATATAAAAGGCTATATGTCCTACAGAGGGTTTTAAGGAAAAGCAAAGGCTTTCAAAGAAGAAAATTAGAAGTAATTCCCACAACTGAAAGTCACCAAAGTTAATGCATATTTCATTTGATGAGAGTATTTTATATTTTAAGCCAATATATTAATCCAGAAAATGGTGGGGATTTGTGTGTGTTGTGTGTGAGTGAAGTGATGAGGAATAGAGCAGAAGTGAAAACTGAGCAAACCAAAGAAACAGCAAGTGCACATTATATATGCTGTTTCGAAAAATAGCCACATCACACCAGAAAAGTCAATGCTTATATTACTTTAACAGACAATGAGTTTCTCAATTATCTATTGTATTAGATATATATTTTGCTAAACAAGACTTCTCCAGTATTTATCTCACAGTTTTGTGTGGTTTGGAATTAGTGCAGCTCAGTTAGTGCCCAGCTGAAGTCGCTCAGATTTTCGGTCACGCTGTCTGCTGGGGAGCCTTCTTATCTGAAAGCTCAAGTTGAGAATTGGCTTCTGAGCTCAGTCATGAGGTTGTTTGCTTGCCTCCATCTTTCGTCAAATGAGCCTCTCCACGCAGCTGCATCCACAGCATTTCTGCAAACAGCACAAGAAACAAGCAAACGGTATACAAGGAGCTTCACAAAGGGGAAACCATAAATGCTGTTCTATCCTGATGTGGCAGAGATGTCCCCTGCCTCTTCCCACTGTGATTTCTCAGAGCTGGTTTGTTATAGTCCACCTCCCTTCAAGAGAAAGCTTTGAGTAATATCAGCTGTCTCCCTTCATGTGTCTGTTCATGCAACGTCCTTTTTAGCCTTTTTTTAAAAAATACAAATGACCTTTAAAGATAGAAGTCCTATAATGATTTTAAACTAAAGGAACATATTGTTATTTTTTAAACAAACAAATCATCTATTTTTTTTCAAACATATTGCTCTTCAAATTAAACTTTTGGAATTCAGAAAGTTTCTTACACTTAAAATGATTTAAAAGTGATAGGATTTTTGAAAGGTTTTTGATCTTTTGAGGAGGAATTAGCATTTAAGAAACCTCAGAAAAATAATTGTGTGATTCTGAAGCTAACAAAGTACTTAGCAGAGAAGTTGAGCAGCATATGGTTATGCTAGTCCCAAACAGTAAACTGTGTCTGCATGTGCCAATTCTTAATTACCAGCTCATTAACACACAGGTGTCAATTGCTGGTGGCAAAGGCAATACCCACATGGCCTAGTTTCTGTCATGCACGGTGTAATTAAATTGACCTCCAGTGCTTTAGCTTGCTAGCTTCCTGTTACTATTTAGACACTAATCTCAGGTTTTTATCAAATTAGAACAATATAGCAAATAAAACCAATATATGAAAGAAAAAATCTATTTTGTGCTACTTTCCAAAATGAATCTTCATATAGAAAACTAACCTTAAAAAGAGTTGTCTAAATAACCATGAGTGCTAGATATAAAAAAACAACAAATAACAATGTCTATCATACATACTGATGTTGACAAGACCAGTCTACATTAGATAATAAGGGTATGGTTGTGGCAAAACAAAAGGAAAAAATAAATTACTGTAAATGTGACATTCAGATAAATTAACTGTGTGTGGTATGGCTCTCATTGTTGATATACAATGGAAATGCATTGTTTAGTTTTACATTTTGATTATTAATTCAAATGTTATTCCATCTCAAATATATCAACACTTTCCACTAAAGCCATATCAATAATAAAAGCTATACTAACAAGTATTTTATCTCTAAGGTTTCAATCTATGAGGAGTAGGATTATCTACTGATGGTATTCCATGGGTATCATGAGAGTTTGTTCTCTATGGAAAAAGTTCATTTTCAAGCTTCTGGCTAAAGGAAAAGAAGAGGTAAATTTTTGTACTAGCCTTTCTTCCTGTTAAAATTTTCCTAATGGAAAAAAAAAGAAAAGAAAACCACAAGGAACAATGAAAAAAATGTGAGAAAGCCCCTCTTATATTTTGGAACCTTTGAAGCATGGATAGGTCTGCCTGACATAATAACATTGACACAAGTTAATTCTTAGTGACAAAAGGAGAAGAAAGAAGATATGAGATTTATTCCACAGGAAATCCCAAAGACTCAGAAACTGATGCAGCAAATTATCTGAAGAGTGAGAGTGAAACTAAACCAAAAGCAGGATAAAAAATACATATATACCATTAAGAATTCATTAGACCACCCACATGCACTCATCTCCCCCTCAGGTAGGTGATCAAGTGTTCACTCTAGTTGGAAGAAAGGCTTATCCTCTTGGAGTGTAACACAGACAATGCCTAGATTGTAAGATAGCAGGCACATTTTATTGTCTGATCACCATACTAGAAGTCTGAATATTAAGTCTCCCAGGTATCTTTTCCCAATTAACTTTCATAGCCCAAATACCAGGGTTATGTTTCTAGGTAGAAGATCTGAAAATTTTTCTCTCGAACATCTAACTTACTTAAGGAAATGTACCTAAACACAGAAATGTGAATTCTCTAATTAAATGATTCTGCTAAATGACTATATACTTACATACTCAATAAATGCTTTTCACTGATAGGTTACCATTTAAATTTTACTGTAAAGATAGTCAAATGATGCATTTCTATCCTTTAATGTTGGAATTACATCCAAGAGTTTATGTATTCCAGGAAATCTGTAGCATTGTATTATCTCCAATTATGTAACAATTTAATAATAATTCCAAAATTTAATATATTTCAGTAAAAACTGTACCATTGTGTTATCTCCATTTCTAAAACAGTTTAATGATAATGGAGCTTTCCAAGAAAGCTCCACTTTTTGTTGACATGTCTCTCATCTATACATTTAGGTAAATAGGAAGAGTGATTAATATGAAAAGAGATGACATAACTGTGTTAAAGAATAGGAAGGAAAACTTCCTAGAATTAACATAATAAAAGTAGCAATAAACTTTCATGTTCAGTGGGAGGTTGGATTATAAGCATATGATAAAATGAAAATCTTGATAAAAGACTAAAAGATAAACATGCAATAAACAGGACCAATATTATCTTAGAATGTAGACTTTGAAAATAGGTTAAAAAGTTAAAGAAGTTAGTAGAGGAAGCTCAATCTCCAAGTAATAAAGATCCTATGATTAAGAAAAATAAGCAAAGACTATGAAATAATCTTAAGAAAAATTTTAAAAACTTAAAGGTTTCTCGTATGTAGGTTCAAAGAATTTTCCAGTTGCCTTCAGTATGAGTTAAAATAGAAAGACAGCATGTTGACTCTTCTGAATCTAAGAATGGAGATTTAAGAGTGACAGACGACTCTGCTTCTCAAAAAGCCTGAGGATTGGTTATTGAAGCCAGCTCGGTAGTTCTGTTCTTGTGCCATTGTATTCAAATGGTCCTTCTGATTTTCAAGCATTTTATTCTAGTTATCATCAGCTATCAAACTGACACAGCCTAGAGAAGAGAATCTCATCTGAGGTACTGCCTACATCAGACTGGACCATGAGCATGTCTGTAGGGGATTGTCATGATTATTATTGATATAAAGTGGCAAAGCCCATTGTGGGAGGCATAGTCCCTATGCAGGCATTCCTGAGTTATACACAGAAGCTGCTAAGACTTAATATATAAGGCAGGGCAGTCTTCCATACCTTTGGCTTCTAAGTCTGTTTTTAGTTCTTGCCCTGACTTCTCTCCATGATGGACTGTGACCTAGAAGTGTAAGCTAAACCAATCCTTTTCTCCCTATTTTGCTTTTGATCAGGATGGTTGATGAGTAACAAAAAAATAAAAACCTAGGACATGTAACAAAAGCCCACACCCAAGGCTACCCATAGCCTAGACTTGCATGTCTATAAATGTCAATCATATATCTACATCCCTAGCCATTCAGCCATATTTTTAATAAAGTTGTCGTCCTTGTCCTAGGCTTTTGTATCTTAAATTAAATGGCTTGTCATGTAGCTAGAATCTGGACTTAATTCAGATAGCAATAAACATCTGGACTTTGATGAAATAATATTGAACAACATGATTTTTGGGTCTGTCACAGTGATTATAATATCAGACAGTGGATATCATTACATGTACAATATAGAACACTTTTCAATCAGTTGAAGGACGGATATTTTATTGACAGTATTGATGACATCGACTTCATTTCTCAAAATAGACAATGTTGGATTGTACGTGTGTGTGTGTGTGTGTGTGTGTGTGTGTGTGTGTGTGTGTGTGTGTGTGTGTGTGTTAACAGGTGCGTGCAGGTAAACACACACATTTGTGAATGTAGAAGCTATTAGTCAGCATGGCTTGTTTTCTGTCACGTTCTATTTTTTTTTTGAGACAAAGTCTCTCACTGAACCTAAAACTTCTAAATTAAGTTAGACTTGACATGCTTGCCAGTAAGCCCTGTGGATTGTTCTATCATTTCTTCCACAGGTTAGGGATTACAGGTGTGTACCAACTCTCCTGTCTTTGTGCTGGTGATCGAATGTAGGTTGTCACTTTGTGTCACAAACACTTATAGTCTGAGCCATATCCCTGGACTCAGCAATGTTGAGCTCTTGAAAAGAAAACCAATCAAATTTCATGTGCCTAAACACAGTTTAACTGGCATCAATTATTACTTCCTTAGAGAATGTCCATTTAAATTTTGGAGTGGGAATATATACCATTCCCAGTGGAATCCATTGGCTGTGCCAGTGGCACATATGGCTCTCTATTATCTTTATTTTCAATGTCAAAGAATATTTATAAAATACATGACTTGAAGACATGATCTTCTTCCACTTGGTCATGCACCTACTTTTCATCCTATGGAGACATTTCTGATTTCTATAAATCTCAGTTCATCTTCAAGATATAAATTCCTATCAAGAGCCTTGATAACTGGCATAGTCAAGAAGGCATACAACAGTACTTTGCCAAATAGTTTTAGTTTTTTGTTTATTTGCTTGTTTGTTTTTACTTTTGCTTTTTCCCATGTGGGTAGAGGGATGAACGTAATTGTTTCTTCTTTCTCCAGAATAGAAATGACCACCAATGTCTTCCTCATCTGTGTTTTAGGAAAACTGTTTTGTTCTGATCCTGAATGTGACCACAGTGACACTGTCTGGTGTTTTGTGTCCTCTCACATGTGTCAAGAGTATATGACTGACACTATTCTGTCTTTCTTGTCTGTCTATGCAGCATCAAATACATATGGGGTATCTGCTCCCATAATCTGAGGGTAGGATTTCTTCACTGACTATTGGTGTGAGTGGTTGATGATTTCCAGGACTCTTTTCATCCTTTCTTACTTTTCTTTGTGTATTTCACTAACTAAATTGAAATATCTTCAATTCTCTTGCACAGAAGTTAACTTGGATATTAAAACTTTCTGTCTTGGAGAGAAGCTCATTGAGACAAAGCATACATGCGGGAGGTAAAATAACTGGATGATCTAAGGCAGTGTTTTTTTATCATGGGAGTCTTGACCCCACAGGGTCTATATCATATAGGGTACATATCAGATATTTACATTATGATTTGTTACAGTACCAGAGTTATAGTTACAAGTAGCAACAAAATGAATTTGTGGTTTAGAGTCATCACAACATGAGGAACTATATTAAAAGGTCACAGGATTAGGGAGGTTGAGAACCACTGCTCTAAAGGAAAGTGGAAAAACTCCATTTTGCAAGGAAGCTAATAAATTACAGGCAGTAAACGACTCAGATTAGCTTCAGGGAGTTCCTGAAACTGAAGAGAATCAAAGAGTCCCTCTTTGCCTTAGATTGCATAAGCAGAAGACACTGCTTAGTGTCTTCTCAGGTAATTGAGCTCCCTGAAATAAGCAGAGACCCATGTTCTCCAGCCCCAGTAAAGCCTGGAATAAAGAGAGACCAAAGTAACGACATGGCATTAAGACCAACTAGGTCCACTGAAAAAAACATTCTGCAAGTTCTTGAGTTGCCTGCTGGTTGTGCAGTACACTCCAGGTTTCCACCTTTCATGAGCTGTTGCCCATGCTAATAGGAGCTTTGGTGATGTAGTTGCTTTTATGACTCATCACCATACTCTGTTAGTGACCCCAACAAAGTATGTTCATTCATTCAGCAAGTTAGACTAGTGTTATGTAAGGGTTTATACTCTTATTTTCATATTACCAAATAGAGCTGCTCCTGGTGTTTCAATAAGGAACAGACACAGAATAGAAAAGTCGCTTGGTAAAGGTTGAGAGTTCCATAGGAAGAGAATGGACTAGTTTAAATGTGAAATTTGTGGTCAGATCTTTGATGGGTAGACCAACATTCATCTCCTTGTTTTTATCAATAACATTGGGACATGGAGAGAAACAAGTCCCTGTTCTGTACTAAAATACTGTTCCTAGGATGGATTCATTTAAAAAGAAAACACACAAAAATGGTATCAATTTCTATTAAAGGTAAGGAAATGAGTTGTAATGGTAGATAGATTAAAACTATGAACAATTGATACACTTAAAATATTTAATGAAAAATACTTGAACTCAAACTGAAAGGAAAGATGAATAAGTTTTATAACTGTTATATCTTTTACTTTTCTAACATTTTTTATATCAGTTACATGGTGTTTTGTATATGTCACAAAAGAAGGCATAAGATTTGGCTTCCTTTGTATCTTTTTCTTTCATTCTTGCCAAACATGCTTTCTTCTATATGCTCCAGACAAATTGTCCAGGTTTTAAAAATTAAAAATATTTGAATTGACATATTGCTTATACATAGCCATTTCCAGACAAATATGATTCACAGAGAATTTAAGCTGACACTAAAATTTAAATAATAACTGTCAAATATTACACAAAAAATTATCAGAATGTGAACTAACTAACTATTATCATTTTCTCCCAGGATGAAACTATGCAATTGTTTTGTGTTGTTTATATATTTTGCCTTTCTGGTCTTCTTGAATAGCTTCTTTAGTAGCACAGTAAATTTTAAATGAGAAGAGAAAATTGGAAATCACTTTTGCAAACAGGATTATATTCCTGTAGGTACATTTTCATTTCTTTTATGATATCTCATTTAAAGGAAGCTCAATTTACTTCAGAAAAGAAAAACTTCATCTTCTATTCTGTTCTGCCTACATCAGGCAGTTGATCATCTACTGGTAAGGCACTGGGGACCTACTGGTCATCTTAAATATTTTCATACTTTTCCATTTTCCCCTGTTTTACTTACTCTGACCCAAAAGAAAGGTATATTATAATGTTATCCTGGCAACAAGGTCACAATAACCTCAAGATAGGACAATGATTTTATCTTATTAAAGCAAAATAAAATGGTGATTAATTATTTTTAGTGTTATTTTCACTATTACTATTGCATGTGATAATGTGATATACTCTTTTCAACAGAAGAGTTACTGTAAATAGTTTCTTTTGGTGGGTATTGTGCTTGCTGCACAGGCACAAGGATCAAGTTTGAGTCCCAGAACCCACGAACAAGTCATCGCAACACCTCAGCTCTTAACTGCAGCACTAGCAATAGGAGGTGACAGACAGATCTTTAGAGCTCCACATTTAGTGGGTGATCTTGTTTAAAGAAATAAGATACATAGTGAGGAAAACATCCTATGTGGACCTCTAGCTGGTACACATGTACTTTTACACACAAACGTGCACATGGCATAACAAGAATGCAATTAATAAATGGGACCTCCTGAAACTGAGAAGCTTCTGCAAGGCAAAGGAAACAGTCAGTAGGATAAAACGACCACCCACAGAATGGGAAAAGATCTTCACTGATCCCACATCTGACAGAGGACTGATTTCCAAAATATATAAGGAGCTCAATGTTTCTGCCCCTCCCTTTCCTCTCCTCTTCTCCTCCTCTTGCACTTATTGTAGCAGCTCCTTCCCCCCCTACCCTCATGCACCCAATTAATGGCTATAGCAACCAAAACACCAAACAATGAAATTAAAAAGTGGGGTGCAGAACTAAATAGGGAATTCTCAACAAAGGAATCTGAAATGGCTGAAAGACACTTAAGAAAGTGCTCAAAATCATTGGACATCAGAGAAATGCAACTCAAAACAACTCTGAGATACCATCTCACGCCTGTCAGAATGGCTAAAATAAAAAATACCAATGACAATCTATGCTGGAGAGGATGTGGAGAAAAAGGAACACTCCTCCATTGCTGGTGGGAGTGCGAACTTGTAAGACCACTCTGGAAATCAGTATGGCGGTTGCTCAGAAAAATGGGAATCAGCCTACCTCAAGATTTAGCCATTCCTCTCTTGGGTATATACCCAAATAGGGCATGTACTTACAACAAGGACACATGTTCAACCATGTTCATAGCAGCATTGTTTGTAATAGCCAGAACCTGGTAGCAACCTAGATGCCCCTCAACTGAATAATGGACTGAGAAAATGTGGCACATCTATACAATGGAGTGCTACCCAGCAGAAAAAAGCAACGGAATCTTGAAATTCGCAGGCAAATGGATGGAACTAGAGGAAACCATCCTGAGTGAGGTAACCCAGTCACAAAAAGACAAACATGGTATGTACTCACTGTTATATGAATTTTAGACATAGAGCAAAAGATTACCATTATATAATGCTCTTCACCAAAGAAACTAGGAAACATGAAGGACTCTAAGGGATAAATGGTCCCCAGGAATGGAAGTGGCATGAACTCCCGAACTAATTGGGGGCATGAGGGTGGGGGGGAAAGGAGCTGCTACAATAAGAGCAAGAGAAGAGGAGAAGAGGAGAGGAAATGGAGGGACAGAAACATTGAGTTGGGGGAAGAATAGAGGAAAGAGAGAAGGATGAGAGATACCATATCAGAGGGAGCCACTATAGGTCCGAGATGAGATCTGGAACCAGAGAGATCTCCAGAGACCTACAAGGATGACACGATCTGACAATCCAGGCAATGGTGGAGAGGATAACCTAAAAGACTTTTCCTAAAATGAGATTGATGACTTCTCTTTATGCCATCCTAGAGCCCTCATCCAGTGGCTAATGGAAGCAGAGACAGACATCCACAGATATACACTGATCTGAAATCTGGAATTTAATTGAAGAGAGGGAGGAATGAAGATCAAAGGGGTCTGTATCAGGTTGGAGAAACCCACAGGAACAGTAGGCCTGAACAAGGGAGAGCACATCGACCCCAGATGCTGTTGGGGAGGCCAGTACAAGACTGATCCAGACCCCTGAACATGGATGTCAATAAGGAGGCCTCTGCACTCCAGGGAGCCTCTGGTGGTGGATTAGTATTTTTCCCTGGTGCAAGAAGGGACTTTGAGAGCCCATCCCACGTGAAGGGTTACACTCTGGCCCTGGACACATGGGGAAGGGCCAGGACCAGCATAGGAAGACTTGGTGGACTTTGCAGAGCCCCCGTTGAGGGCCCTACCCTGCCTGGGGAGTGGTGGGTGGATGGGGTGGGGGGTAGGCTGGGGGTGGGGGAGGAGGGTTGGGGGTGAGGGGAGGGAGAGGGAGAGGGAGAAGGGACTTGAAATAAGCTTGTTCCCTAACTAGAACTAATAAAATAATAATAATAAAAAGAATGTATACTTTCTTTATGTGTGTGTATACAAATGCACCAAAGTTGTTTCATACAATAAAGAATATATCATATTGAATCTCTGTGTTTGACAACTAAAGTTAAAAACCTCCTAATATCCCTGTTTAATACTACAACATTATTTATATCTGTAAACTCACTTCCATTGTAGAAGCAATACCTGGATTCAGCAACCAATTTTTAACACTATCAAGTGACTTTATCAAGTACAACAGAATGTTTCTGGCAGTGTCATTCAGTTTTCCACATATTCTGCTTATTAAAATTGCAAGTACATTGTCATTTATAATTGGTGTCTTGTCTTTGAAGTGAGTAATGTTCGCAGAGTCTTTCATTGCCATGTTGGGAATTTGACCATAGGCATTTCTCATAATAGACAAGTGCTTTACAACTCTGTATACAGCTCTGTATACACTATTTCCAGCTCTGTCTATACTTTTGTGGGTTTATAAACCTATATCAAACAAACAATGGTAAAAAAGTGACCATTTGTGAAGACATTCTGATGAGATCATTTAATATTATTGTATTTTAAAATTCAGTGCATATCTTCTCTTTAAAATTTTTATTGAGGAATACTATATTCTTTAACATGATTCTTTGTTATATTTGAAGTTAAATCACCCAATCAATATGTATTTTCATTAACTTTACATTTTTTATTTCTGTCTGTCTGTCTTCTCTCTCATCTCTCTCTCTCTCTCTCTCTCTCTCTCTCTCTCTCACACACACACACACACACACACACACACACACTCACACACAAGTTTTAAGATTTAAAACTACTTGGTATGTTGTCATGTCTGTTACCATTCTATGTTCCTTGTAAATCCTTTTATACATGATTGTAGTTTTCAAATAATATCAAAGGAAGCCATTAGTTTGGGCATTTATTTCATGGCGTTGAAAGCCCTAATGCAGGTTATTGATAATGAAAAGCTATTACATACCTTGGTATTTTGAAGTACTAAAGACTAAATTGTAAAATCCTCCTCCATCATAAGCCCTCCCTGCCCAAAACACACACATTAAAATGTCTGTTTTAAATCTTTGAATGTGTGTTTTACTTCCCTTAAAAGAATTAGATGGATGGAGAAATTTGAAATTGACTATGTATTGAATTATTAAATAAATTTTAAAAATTGAGGACAAGAATGTTTCTCTGATCTGGAAAGATATCTCAGAGGATAAGACTTCTTGCTAATTAATTGTGTTGCCATTATTCACACAGCAAAAATCACAACTGGCTGTAACTATAGTTCCATGGGCTCTGAAGCCCTCTTCTGACCTCAGGCATCTGAAAATACATGGCATAAATTCACACAAAGCACACATGCATACACATAAATAAAACTCAATCTTTAAAAGTGAGAGAAAATTTTCACATTACAGAATGAAGCTTACTTTCTGGCTTCTGTAATCCCCCACATGAATATTTGTGTCTTTTTTTGTTCTGTCTTACATGGTATGGGAAAAGGGAAAGAAAAGGAAAAAAAGGAGATTGCCATTCATATAAGGTGGCTATCATGGTTATATAGCATCCTTTGTCTCCAGAGAGACTGGTTTAAGAATTTTCCAATAACCATCAAAGGAAAATAAAGGGACAAAATGCCACATACTTATCAACTATATGATAGCCTCACTTAAATTTCTACCTACCTAAAAAAGTCCTTATAAAATGGAAATTCTCCTTTGGAAGCATCAATTTGACTACTGATATGAATATGGACTGCATTCTTTTAACTGGAAATGTAAATGAATTCACTAAATTCAAAAGAATAAGAGAATTCTAGAAATGTTTTAAACATCAAAGGACAGCACCAAGTAAGCAAGCTCTTATCAGGTGAAGGACTGCCCACCTGCATAGGCCTCCAATTAGAACTATTAAACACTCCAGTTGCACTGAACTGATATTAAAGACCGCATTAAGTAATTTTCAAAGTGAATGAAAGACATGAAAAGATGATAATCATATTCAAGAATGGCCCTGTCAAATGTGCACTGTTCCCAATAAGTATCCAGAAAGACCATTGGCATCGAAGGAGTAGTCCTGATTCATTCAGATTTCTACATATGTGGGGATAAATCATTATTTTAGAGTTTCTGAGACAGGTGAAGGCAGACTGACCCTTTATTTCTTGGTCTGCATTTTACTGTTAAATTGAGAGGTAGAACTCATGAGTGGACACCCAAAGAAGTCTAGACTCACCTTGAGGTTTTGAAATTATCCTTGCTTAACTATAACTCTCCATTAGGCTGGGATGTTTCCATTTGTAGATTGTGTCCTACAGTGTTTAAAATCATTGACAGTGATAAGATGCTTAAAATAATAATAATAATAATAATAATAATAATAATAAACATGATAATAATAAAAACTGCCTACAGGTTAGAATTGTGCTATGGATTTCCTATATAGAAGATCACTTAATTCTGAGAAAAATGCCTATCATTAATAATAGTTATCCATATTGTACAAAGAGTAAAAATACTATAAGATGTGAAGCAACTTTTCAAAATATATTCCCTCACTTTCTACTACATGGTACAGTTTAAATTTGAAATAAGATCATATGGTTCAGTGTGTAGCAAACATTTGGGGGAATGATTCATAGCAAGAATGGTATTTCACACTATGCCCTCTTTCAAACATATGTCTGAAACTTTTCAGAATGAACTATTGACTTCAACATGAATAATGTGCTTTGATAATGTTCATGTTTCTTGCTGTAATTATTTTTCTTTATACATCTTCATGTTGCTATTTAAACTAAATTAATCTCAGGATACACTGATTATTTTGATCACATAATTTTCATCATTTCATCATCCTACATTTCCTTGTAATTTGTTTTGTTCATAAGCAAATTAGAATTTTCTCAAGAAAATGTAATAATAGAAACTTATGATTTGTGATGGCCAGAACAAGGTCATTCAATAATAAATTTTACCTGTAAAATACGTTTTTCTTTACTTAATTGGAAAATTAATTGTATGGTCCTCACAAAGAATGAAATTAGAGGCAAGAAGGAACATAGGCAACCCATAATTATTACTAGTGACATTTTATGGAGAATAATCATTCCAATTCATTGTTTCTGTAGTACTGAAAGGAAAACAAACACCTAGCCCTTTATTTGCTACCTGATAAACCGGTTCTTTTGTGTTGATTGTGTGCAGTTTGAACTTAAGAAAATTAATTACACAGATCATACATGAGACTAAGAAGCACATTGTTTTTACATTTAGCTCCTTGAGAGCTAAGTTTCTATAGTTAATTTAGATTATTCTAATATTATATAAAATGTACCTATACTATGATTCATGCTTTCTTGTCTGAAAATGATGCAGATAGGAAGCTTTTCTCGTGCTCCCATGGACTTTATGAAGTGATGGTTTCTTTTGTTTTAAACAAAGTGCTTATTGTAGTGTACTCATATTTTATATACAATGTCAATGTTTGTGAATGAAATATCATTTCAAAAGTTTCAAGTTAAAATAATCCAGCACTAATTAGAAAAATGTAGACTTATAAGGTCTGTTGGGGCAACACTGAGATTCATGTGGAATTGAATGCTTACTCTCAATCTATAAATATGACAAAATATTTCAAAGTCTATCATATGCTGTTACAAGTGAGACACAATTTTGAGCAGATGCTCCTTAGACCTTTTCTATTAAGACGAAAATTACTAAATCAATATCAGTCATTTTATAAGTAGGGTCACATTTTGCCGCTCATGGTTTTATTCAAAGCGCCCAATGACGTCAGTGGAAGATCCATGCATGGAAAGATGGTATGATATGTATCCTAGTTTTATTGATTTTGTATGTATACAGCAGTATAAAATAATATATTACATTTACACGCATTTTACTTGTGTATGGTTATAGCATTCACAGGAACAACACTGCAATAAGACTGAAACTCATCTGTTATAATACCCTGTTTTCACTCACAGATAATTGTCTCAGATACGTCTGCAGAGCTGAAGCTCCCTGTCATTCAGCTCAAGGACATAAGGATGTTTGGGAAGTGTGAGTACTATCTTCCAGAAATTTTGAAGTTGCATGTGAAAATGTAATATTTTCTGCATCCAGAATGCAGTATTTTCACACTCCTCAAAAACATCTGGAGAGAAAAACTTCAAACTAAGCATCTGATGAGTTTTCAAGAAATATTTTTCTAATTTTACAAATACTTAAAAAATAACAGTGATTAGAAATACATGCATGCACACTAAAAGTATTAGAATCAACGTCATATTATTGCCTGCTATACTCTGGCGGCACACAGCTACCAGCATTCTGTAAGAATGCTAAAATCTAAAACCTAAGCCAAGTGTTTGCAGAAAAAAAATTCTGCTGAACAGTTTCACAGATTATTATATAAGGGTTTTGTCTGACTTCTGAGGGGGATATTTCTTCAAGTTCTAACATTATACAAAATAACTTTACTACTTCAGGATGTAAAAAATATTGACTTTAGCAATTTTCTGGTTTTCCTTGTTAAAAAAAGAACATAAAAAGAATGTTAATGCAAAGCCTTTACCACTACAAAATTAGACTTTAAAAAAGAACACAAAAAAGGTGCAGTGTGAAAAAAATATGATTCCAGCAAAATCATCGAGTACACCAATATTACGGTGTTTGTGATTTCTATGGGTATTTATGCCACACATAGATGTATTAGGGGGAAAACTAAACACAATGATAAAACCAATGTTACTATCTTTCAATACCAAAATAAATAGTTATTTATCTCGGCAAATATATATCACATTCAGTTTGATCAACTAGACTCCATACACAGCTTTGCAAGACTCTGTAGTGATATCAATGCCTACTTGTGACAGCCTATGTCAAGAACTGCAAGGTATATTTTTCTTCCCCTTCATGGAAAAATAAATTGACTTCAACTTTTCGAAGCATCTGAGGACAAGTTATAGAACCACTAAGAAACAAAAGAGAATGAATAATGAAAATATTTATATCTCCTATATAATTTCTAATATATAACATTTGGTAAAGGCGTTGCATTTAATATTTTTCCTAAAATTAAATATACATGAATCCTAAAAAGGGTGATACATGTATTTATTATTATTGTTGTATCTTTGAATTAATTATTGTGCAATATTTATATGTTTGACTTAAGGTGATTTTACAAAATTATGCTCACGGATTAAAATTATAATCTTACATGTGGATGAAATACTCCTAAATCTTGTCATTTGACCTACCATTGAAACCATACAACAAGCTTTCCACAGGAAAATTGAGTTTTACTGTTTAAAAACTAAGGACACTAAGGAGTAAATTCCATTTTGTTTTTGAAAGTGTCTTATGGATGGAACACTATCTAATAATATTGTTTCCCTTGAACACATACACAATAATGGCAGACTCCATGTTAAAATGATCAGATTAAAGGAAAACCTACACTAACTCTCCTTGATGGGTTGGAAGCAACTTCTCATATTTCATTTCTTTCTTGTTTCAAAATTCTTTTTTATACTCTGTCATTGAAACATAATATTTTAGCCATTTTACTGAAACTGTGTCTCCACTGTAGATTCTGATTTATCCTGCAAGTAATAATTGATAAATAATACTATCACTTAATATTGTGTGTTTTTATAATTTGGTTCTTCAAATTATGTATGTTTTAGTAGAATGATGACACAATTTAAAGACTACAATACAAATTACTCTAGAGAGTTGCTCTGATATATAAAAATAGCTAACAACAGCTATATGTCAGAAAAGGATGTTTAAGGAATATTGCATATGACATAAAAGAGTTTAAGAACCATTTTAAGTCAGATGAATTAGTACAACCATTATATGAAGAAAGCATAAAATGATAAATGTGGATCATAACCCATGATTGTAAATTGAAGCAAAATTGGTTGTAATTAATGCTAAGTGATTCAACAAGAAAGCCATTTTCTTGATGTAAGAGCAATTAGAAAAACAAACCTTTTTCCAGTTAAATTATATATAACATTTTCTTACTGAAATAGTCTATCATGTACCGTGCCATACATTTGAGAAAAGACTGCTACTGCACCAATGAGTGTATGTGCTTTTGTAACTCACATGAACAACTGGTTTCTTTTTCAAATGGTCCCCAGAGATAGGAATTTGTTTATGTTATGTTGTGATAATCTAATTGGTATTATTACATGTTAATATGTATTTTGACATCATCAAGAGAATGACACTGAATATCACGCCAAACAAATATATGAATGTCAAATGACTGCATGAATGCATTTCTAATGATAAATCTTAATTAAAAGTTCATTTAAAATCTTATGAATTTAGATGGAACTCATTCGGTAAGTGTTAAATTTTAGTCCATTCCTTATCATTGTGCAGCTCAAACTGCCAGTGAGTATGCAGTCAGATGAAAATAAAGGTTAGCATTTTAAAATGAGCCTATAATTTGGGCTGAGAAAATATCTTGATATAATTCTAGAGCCTTTTTAGAGGGCAGTTAAATTCATTCCATGATTTACATGGGTGAATCTCTCACACTCTAATTCCTATCCCTCCCCTATTTCAATAAGCAACAATCGACAGCAGAAAGAATATGTGAACTAAACAAAAATACATATTTCTGAATTTAATAATTAACCATTAACCTTGCTTACATGACGGTAAAAGACAAAATTAATTTTTCAAGGCTGAACAACAAAGAATATTCTCATTAATAAAAGACTGACTACATTTAAGCTGTATAATTTCACACATAATATTGAAACAGTAATGTATCGTGTTTCTAAATCTCCAAATTTATTTAACTTTTTAAATTTAGAGAGTTTTTATATTTTATTGTTAATACGTACCAGCTCTGAAATTTATATTTATGTACCTCTATATATCCATATATAGAGTTACATATTTTTATTCATGTTTACTTAAGAGTCACAAAACTATGTAAAATAAAATTCTATGTGAATTATATGAGAACATCTTAAAATAGTAATCTTCAGTTACATATTTTACACCACAAAATGTACAGACACCCAGATTTTTTCCTAACAACAAATACAAGAGAATTTATAGGTTTCTTTATAAAAGCCTTAAATGACGCTAAATTCAAAGCCATGGAAATAGAATCGGAATTATGTAGACTGCTTGATGTTTTGAAACTACGTCTCTGTGCTCCGCCTGACAGTATTAACAGCTACATCTTTGGCATTGAAAATTCACAATAAGTTCTTGACAAAATTTTGCAGCTTAGAACTTCACTTTCTTTTAAAGAAAGAAAAATGCAGGGTTGAGTAAGGTATGAAACTTAGGACAAGCTATTGATAATTTTTTTTCTCAGTTAATCTTAGGGACCCTGAATTACCTTTTATTTTATTGTATGGTAAGGGCTGTATGAATCCATTTAAAAACCAACTAATTTGTACCACATCTTAGGAAAATTATATAATATAATATATATTTTATATTTATTTAGAAGCTTTGAAATAGTACAGTAAACACTTTGCAACACGGTGTATAAACTACAGAATGTCTTTTATACTTTGTGGGTCTTTAGAATACAACATTTTTTAATACCCCACAGATGAAAAGAACATAGTCACATCTGTCTTGTAAAGTTGGGATAGTTTGGGGAACACTTGCTCACACAAAAATAATATAAAACAGTCAAGTTTAAAACAGTGATATTGCATTTATAATGCACAAATTTCTTTTATCTTGATGACTGGCTTCTCATGGTGAATATAAACATCTAAAGGGCTCAGTGACATTTGGAGAGAGAAGGATAGACAGTGCTGTAAACAGGCACACACTGATCGGAGAGGCAACGCCGGTTGCCTATGGAGTTTCTACAGTCTGCACATTTCAACTCATTTCTCAGGCCTGCTGAGAGCAATTAGGTCCTACACGTGGCCACGATGACTCCGCTGGATATCTAACACTCAGCTACACACAACTAACTGGATGGCCAAGATAATGAAGTTGAAAAGTTGATGCTTTTGTTGGTCGACTCTGTGCAAATCATACTGCTTCACGTAAGCTGCAGAATTGACTAGCATATCCTTTTCCGCGCTGTGAAAAAGAAAGAAAAATACTCTAAGAAAAAGTGGTTGATGTTTGGAGTTCAGAACTGCACAATACTGCATATGAAATCATACAAGAGGAAACTCGGGGTAACCCCGTGTTGAACCCATGGTATGTCAAACAGCCACAGCAACATTCCAGTCTCTAGTTGTAATTGTAGTTCAGTTGCTTGGCATTGTGAAGTTCATACTTTTTACATTTTAGATATTCACTGTGGATGGGAACAACGTATTTAACATAGCAATCACATATTATACAAAGAGTAAATTTTGATTATCTGCAGAACAATTCCTGCTTCACTGTTTGTGTATATATACTCAGAACTTAGAAAAACTAAAAGTATAAACATTATATTGCTAGAACTAGCCTTTTAAAAAATCTGTGAATAATTTTATAAGTATATTTACTTCAATAAACTTTAAAGTTATGCATATTCTAATCCAAAACTGTAGGAAAGTATTTATGATGTTCAAAACTTCAAAGATAACTCATATTCTGTAACTTTATTTTAATATTATATAATAAACGTTTGTATATAATTATCTAAAATCCTTCCATGGTATATGGTTTTAACCTGCTTTGTCCTTAATAAGAATCAGTTTTGTCATAAGAATACTAATAGCAAAGTGAGGTAAAATATACTATCTCATGTTTCCAATACTATAAAATATGTGTTAAAAAGAACAGTGTCTGCATTTAGTTGTATAGATTTATGTCATTTAATTTAATTAGTAGCAGTGTTAAAAGGATATTTATTATTCTTTATACATATTTTTCAGACTACTTGACTTTAAAAAATCAGAACAGAAATTATAGCCCTTAAATCAGCATCTAATTTGGAAAAAATAGATATAAAGATTGCCAAATATTAAGTAAATCAATTGATACAAAATCAAGCATATATATACATATATATATGTATATATATGTATATAGATATATTGATATAGATATATATATATCACTAAGGATTATATTAAGTAATGTAACAGAAGTTATTTTGGTCTGTTTAAACTTTTTTCTTTCAAACATAGTTTAGTATGTTGCTCAGTTGAGTTCTTCTCTGATATTTCTACTACTTTCAAGTAGATGGTCTATTTTTCCAGTTGCTTTGCCGTGATTTATATACATAATCTTTCTAAAAATCTCAGTTTATAATCAATAAAGCAGTTGGCATATTTTTAATAGTCAACACACATACCAGCTGGAACTGTAAATACCAGACACTCCTGTGGATAGAAATTAGAACCAAAATGAGGATATGTACATACTGCATATTGACAAAGCTGGAAGTTGTCAAAAACATTTTGTTTTTTAATATGATGATACAGTGATTTCCTATATCTCATGATCCATGTAACATTAAACCATTAAGTGGCTATTTTTAGATCTGTAGTCATATGTCAAAAACAATGTCCTCTAAGCAAATAGAAATGGCTCCTTCTGAATCAAATTTTGCTATTCTTGACTTAAAACTCTTGTTTTGTGATACATGGGAATTTAAGTAATTATGATATGGTTTCTTTAAACAATCAGAACTGAAAGTCATTAAACGAGCCAGAAATTAAATTTATACAATGAATTTCAGGAAATCACTATGGTGATCAGATCACTGTTTGATCCAGAATATGGGAAAAATATTTTTTCTCAACTCTACCAGAAAAATATTCTGACTTATTCTGACTTCAAATCTGTTACTAAGTTTCTCATAATAAAATTATTCCCACTGTTAAAGCTCTCTCTCTCTCTCTCTCTCTCTCTCTTTCTCTCTCTTTCTCCTTCTCTTTGCCTCTATCCTCCTTTATTTTCTTATGGAAATTTTATTCCAGGAATTTAAAGACAAAAGGAACTCAGTAGTTCAGTACTGTTATTCTCAATATTCAAACAAATCCATTTGAGGAAATAGTGCTTCTTACATTAGCACAGAAATTAGCCCTTGGGCAAAAACTTTGATTATTATAATATCATTTATTATTAGGCTAAAATATTACTGGTAAGAAAGTTACTGGAATAGACAATTTATGTTCAGAATACAAGATAAATTATTGTGTATATGGTTCACCGTTATGGGATTAGCAAACATATTTTTAATACTGAAAATAAAAAAACTAAGCTCAATAGATATGTTTTAATGGGTTCTTTGAGTTGTACTCACATATATCTCTCTACTGCAGCTGTTGTATCTATATTTCCTTTTCATTATTTTAGCTCCTGTTACACACTCATTGGCTAAAACACATGAATTTTCAAAGACCCTTCAGAGTGGGAGGGCAAAGAAGAAATTCTGTTGACTTCCCGAAGATGTGGCCACACTCATTTTATTTCTACACGATTAAGAGGTGTGTTTAACCTCGGATGGTTATAACTTAAGGGCAATGGTATTGATTACAACAAATATTAAGAAGATTGCATTTTAAGAAAGCAATGGCATTCCATAGCCAGTGATAGTGACAGTGCCACACCAGTGTTAAAGTTATTTTGACAGTCCTTGTGGGTGTTGTTTCAGGGTGGGAAGAATTCGTCACATATGTTGATGTTCTTAGTTTTCTGATGTCTTCTGTATTTAAAGCAATCAAAGCCTCCTTGGAGAATTTCTCCTCCAGCTTTTCATTTCCCAAATGCATTTTAAAAAACTATCCATCAGCATATGCATTGAATCAGTTCCCTGACATTGGAAAATGTTTTCTCTTAGCTGTGATCAAAGTATTAGGGAATTGTTTGTGCTTCTTTTACATTCTTTGACTGCATTTTTATTTTTCTGAGGGAGTCACAGAAATGTTACATTTTTCCACACATAACTTGACATCTGAAGTAGAGATGAAAAAGCATTCTGAAGAATAAATTTTCAAATATCTACTATTATGATTTAGCAAGTGGTTTTTAATGAATCGTGTATTTTTCTTTATGCTCTATAACCCTATTGCCTTTCATAGTTTACAAAGCATGATTTTAAATTGCAGAGAAAATTAAAGCATTTAGATTAATTAAAGTGTTTATTAAAGTGATGAAATAATGATTTAAAATGACTCACATGCATGTTATTATATAATAGTACAACTATCATAACTGACAGAGTACTTGTACTATAGAGTACTTAATTATAGTTGCCTAACAAAACCCAAGTATGTTTTATAATGAAATCATAATTTAAAAGTTAACTATGCACATTTCAACATTTGTAAAGCTAGAAATACAATTGAATTTTATGCCTTATCACAGAAAACCAAAGAAGCCTAAAAAGTAAATTATACTATTATACTTGTGAAGCAGTGTGATCTGTTTCTGTAGGGGAAAAAAAAGCAACCTTCAAATATCTCCAATGATTGAGACCCCACTGCATCAAATTTTTTTCCAGAAGTTGAGATCTGTCACTTACTCAGAGCTTATTGAAAAGTTTAATGAGCCTCACAGTTGGGACACTTTTCACACATAAAGTGAATCTAGCCTGTGAGAGTCTGAGCCCATTACCCCCTGTGGCAGTCTCAAACACCTGCCCTCTGTTCTCTCTGTAAAAGCACATCATAAACTAAAGACAGTTTAAAGGTAAGTTTCCATTAGAGATTTGCCCAGTTGAATAATCAGTTCCTTTAACTTTCTTGACTTATTTTTGAACTACTTATGAGGAATCTCTTTTACAATTTTTCTAAAGACTTTTTCCCTGTGTTTAACCCTATGTCGGGAAATGAAGGGCAGTAGTGTTCAAATGCTAATGGGGGTCAACTACCTAATTTTCTCTGTGACTTCCCATCTATACACATCCATATTTTATATTTTATGTATTGTGTATTACTATCACCACATAGAAGAATACAAATCTATTGACGATTACAAAATGGAGTCAGAAATAAGTTGATAAACAGTAGTTTGATGGGGAAAAATACTCAAGCCAGGGAGCCAGTGACCAGGTTTGCACCTGAGCAGGAGGGACCCACAAAATGCTTCCTAGTCAGCTCAGCCAGGCAGAAGAGAGCTGCTGCCTGTGAGCTTCTCTCCTCCTTAAACCCTATTTCTGTAACTCTCCTTCTTAAACCTCTCTCCTTAAACCTTTGTTACCAAGTGGGCATCATCAGCCGTAACTCTTAATCAAGGTTTCTCCCTACACAAATCAATTTGAAGTCATATGTGTGTATATATGTGTGCATGACAACCACATGGACTTAAGGTCTATTTTTTAAAAGGAAGTCTTTTCTTAATATAATGTATTAATTTAACCAACAATAACATTTTTAGTCAGTATAATTTTGAGTTTACTTTTAATTTGTAATGTTGACTTGATCTCCTTTCAAGGTGTGCTTTATCCTTTTTTCAAGTCCTATGATATTTATTGTAGCCTGACAGCTATAAGTGACCATGCAGTAAATGGGAAACAGGTGTTTCTCTGAAGGCCGCATTAATATTACACATATGTAAAGCCTCCATCTTTTGGAAAGGAAATTCATTGAAATGAATCCCTGAAACATTCCTCTGGAATATTAATGTAAGGAATATCTGGAGAGTTCAAGTGTCTAATTTTAGTTGACTATTTTATGTGCACAACACTTAAAGCATCATTTACACTTAATATTTAGTGAACTAAAATATAAATCCATGGATATTTTAAAAGATAAGAAAGCTTTAAACTATAATACCATGAAACAGAAGGATATAATAATGAAAATGTATAAAGGATCATTTCTAAGAGAAGAAAACCCTTGCTAGCCTCTCTTTCTTCCACACTCTGCCTAGAGCAAGCCTTCAATCCCGTGCTCCCAGGTCTGCAGCAGAAACACCATGTATAATACAAAGAGAGGAATTAAAAGGGAACCTGGGGCTCATTTTCTCAACTAACAGGATATGGTCAGTGAATGAATTTATTTTATAAGTAATAGGATAGTTTCCAATTCAAGTAAAATTACAGCCTATGAAAACTCCTGGATTTATTGCTGGAAAATTTAACAATCCAATTTGCTTACTGTGTACTTTTAATTTAAATTTTATTGCTCTGAAAGGAACATAACACCTTTAGCTGGGAGTTGGTGGCGCATGCCTTTAATCCCAGCACTCGGGAGGCAGAGGCAGGTGGATCTCTGTTAGTTCGAGGCCAGCCTGGTCTCCAGAGCGAGTGCCAGGAGAGGCTCCAAAACTACACAGAGAAACCCTGTCTCGAAAAAAAAAAAGAGAAAGAGAGACAATATAACACCTTTAAGAACAGAGGTGTTTTCCCATTATCCATCAGTGTAGTATCTTCACCGATCATCATACTGAGTACTCCAACATACCACAGAACCCTTCATACCAGAGATCCCTCTAGATGGAGGACCCATGAGCAGACAATACCAAGTTTACAATTTTTTACAATTGACTTGCTGTCAGTGGGACTTCCTGCAGCTGTGCCATCTACCTCTAATATTAACACACTCATTATATTAGTAGAACGTGTGTTATGACAAAAACAAGTGATGGTACATTAGCATCTTTTGACACTGACTTGAATTTTATTTACATGAGGTTTCTAACAAGACACAAGAGTCATGAGTATACCATCTAGCAATACTACAAAAATATGTCTCATGAAATAAAGTATTAAATTACAATATACTATGTATAAAAATACTAAGATAAATGTGTATACATCAAAACCTATGAATTAGAAGCCAGATTTTGCAAGAGGGAAATCAGACTATGGTCCTCCTTGGGGCTTGATGGACTAGGCTCTGAGAAAACAAAGCCAAAGAAACAGTTTTTTATTAGTTTCTATTAATTGAATTTAGAGACTGACTTATTTTTAATATTCTGCCTATATTCCAGTATATATTTTACAAAATAGAATGTATGAATCTTACAATGACAATCAATTTTTTCTAAGCTGCTTTATCATAATACATTAAAATATGGAAGTTTTTGTTCATAGATAAGGAGAAAAATTATTTACACTCAAAATAAAAGTCTGCAACTTCTGAATACAATTTACACAATACAACTTCCTTTAAAAAGCACAAGGTGTTAATTCATTAAGCTAGACAAATACAGATAATTTAATTCAACTCGAATTTTATAAGAATATCATGTTTCTTTAGAGAATAAATGTGTTTTTAAAATATTCTGATAGTATTTACTGACATTTAGACACTTATACTTCAAGTGGTTTCTTCAAAAGAACATAAGAAAATATGTTACTTTTTTGTAAGTTTGAATTAGAATTGTTGTTCACAGCAGGGGACATTAAAGGTTTCAGAGTTAGCTTGGTCATTTCAATGGACATAAGGACACTACATCTACAGAGAGCTTTGTGTGTCAAGCATCTACTTTACATGACATTCAGGATAACTCTTCAAAAACCATATTATTTCATGTTTACATAAAAACCAAGCATAAATTCAGCATCACATGATGCAAAAATAAATGAGCATTTAAAAGTTGTAAACAGATGTAACTTCATTTCCTCCTGGGTCTAACTTATTATCTATAAATTGCTTTCTTAAGCAGGGGAGTTAACAACAATTGAAGCACAGTCTTGGAAAATTAAGCCATGAAAATAATTAGATTAGTAAATACAAAATTCAGTACATTATTACCAAGCATAATTTTCCAAAATGCCAGACAACAAATATCACTAGAATCTGTGTTCTTATTGATGGTTACTTATTATATTGATGATTTTGGACTGCTCAGTGTAGTTTGATTAAGCCTATATTAAACAGGTAGCAAACTAATAACATTCGGGGAGGCTCAGAGCAGAATTGGGAATATAGAAATGCTGGAATCTGAGCACAGGAGAATACATTAGAAACATCCTTCAATGAAGCAGGTTATGGACGCCAAACTGCAGTGTTTGATATGCCTTAGCAAGATTGCCAGATAAAGCAGAGGGTGCCCAGTAAAAGTTAGGTTCCTATTAGACAGTGAATAATTTGTCAATATACATATATATGCATAAATATGCATGCACCCATGTATGTGAA